>NC_056728.1:560378175-560678175 GCF_019279795.1 Protopterus annectens | reverse complement strand
CAGGCTTGCTCTTTTCTATTTCTCCCACCCACCTTGTGCAAGTGATGATGACTGTGCCCTGTACTTTGACATGTCTTTGTGAGTTAGGGTTGCCTATATGTATAATGCACAGAGTGGATAGCTAATACCTGCTTACTGAGAAACTTCCTTTATTGTAGTTATATTGCGGAAGAAATGTTTTTATTTATCATTCCCACTCAGTTGTGAATTATTGGTTATATAATTGCTGACCCTCAGTGTATTTGTGTTAGTAGTCTTAGTAATGAAGTCAAAGTAAATTTTAAATGTTGATTAATGCTATACTTATGCAAATGATGCTAGTATTGACCTGCTCACTGTCGCTTTATACACAATTTTCAACTGAAATGCATTGTGCACAGAACTGGGCAAAATCCATAGCTGTATATTGCAAACATCAGTAATAAGCTAATACTGACATTACTTCACACTTCAGATATATTTCAGCTTAGGGACATATAAATATTTGCATATGGGAGTAATCAAGTTATGTATCTCTTTTTTCATACAGGTTCCCTACTTGCCTTGTTAATATTGTAGCTACAAGATGAGTCCTTGGGGGTTGTCTGTGTCTGATACTAGCAACATTCAGCCATTACAAGGCTATGTAAAGATTGTGGACTTTTGCAAGCATCAGTTTTATTTAATCTTTGTATATGTTTAAGATCTTCACTTAGGTCATAACTGTGTGTTCTATCCTTTGCCTCTTAGCCAGAGCCAGGTGTATTGTGCCTGACTGCATCTGCCAGCACCATCTGCAACTGGTCATTCTCCCTCAGACTCCTCATCTGTATCTGCTGGAGCTGCTGACCTTGCCTGTGGTCTTGGAAACTAAGGTCCTTCTCCTTGCTGTCCTTGTTGAAGCTGTTTCCTGAGAATTATGTTGTGCAACATGGCACAGACTGTGGGTATGTGGTTATGGGTGCCTGGATTGTTCTCCAGGGGACCTCCTGATGTATTTAGACACTGGAACCTTGTTTTGAGCAAGCTAAATACACATTCTGTAGTGTTCCTAGTTTGAGCATGAGCATTATTGTATACTTGCTCAGTGGGGCTGTGTGGTTTTATCAAGGGTGTCAAAAGCCAAATTTCCTGTGCATAACCTGCATCCTTCACTATATGCCCTTGTGTAAAGTCATCCCTAGCAAACCTTGTGTACACCTCACAGGTGTGCCATATGTGTGTCATGAAAACTGCCTTGGTTAGCTGCACAGACACTGCAGATGATCCTTTGGGAATTACAGACAAACTGACAGCTTATACAGTGGAATCCTTTCCTGTCAATGTACCTCCTTCCTTTTTTACCGGTGGGGGGGGGGGGGGGGATTTTCTACATGTGAAACCTATGGTTCCCAAAACTTCAGAGAAGTATGCTATTGCATAAAATTCTTGCATGGTTGTTGCTCTCTCTTCTCAGGTGCGTAGGAAACAGATATAATCCCTTGCAATTTGAAGCATTGCATTTAGAAACTGATATAATATTCTTGGAGCTGAGGCCTGTGACATCCCTAAAATATCCCCTGTAGGTCTCTGGAAAGTATCGGTAGATAGTATACAAAATGTTACACATACCCTTTGTTTCCACTAGGATGGGTTCTCCATGATTTCCTTGGGGTCTCAGGTGTGAGCAGCAGAAGCTGCACATTTCCACTAGTATTTCCCTGTCTACCCTGTATCACTCTACAATTTCTGTGTTATGCAGTCCATGATAAGCCAAACAGGGTCAAAACACTCTAATCCTTCTCAGCCGAGGTCTGGCAGCAACAGTAATAACAGCACCTTGAATTAAAGCCTGTTGCACATACAGATTAATGATGGCAACATCAACCCCTAGCATTTTTTTCTAATTGTGATTGTGGCTGTATTCCAAAGAGTTTTGTATTTCAGGGCAAAAGGGAGCACTGAGTGTACACAATCACTTTATATGTTCCTGAATAGCTCTGCCATGTTGAATTGCTTAATTAGCATGTAATTTGGCTATTTATGTCTTCATTAGCATATTGTACCACTTACCCTTGTTTGAGGCTTTGCACTAAGTGCAGACCTGTTTAATGAATATCAAATAGCAGTACTAAGTGCAAACATTCATAAATCCAGTCCATTATTTTTTGTACATAATATGTATGCATGTGTAAATATGTAGTACTTGTAGTGGTGCACTAATCTGCATAGGTGTTACTCATCCTGATTTGCCGGTGATGCCCTGTTTTTAAACAAAAAAAATCTATCTCCATTCCAGTTGCATGAAATTGCTGCCATAATTCCCAATTTTCAGAAGAAAGTTGAGCATCCATGTTCTTAAATGGCTGATGTCAGTGATTTGCACAAAAGCAAATATCACAGAGACAGTTCAGCCAATCAGAGAGGTACTTTCGTATTCTTATGCTGCCATTGCAGGACATGCTTGCTATATCTGCACTAGTGGGAGTGGACTATTGTTTTGGGAGAGAAGCAGGAGACAAAATTAAAAAAGCTGAGCTAGCAGTATTATGTGGTAAGAAACCATATGTAAACAGAGCAGAATAACTGGGCTGGGCCACTGAGGAGATCCATATACTTGTTGTGACCCTTATTGTGTATGCTATCATATTTTCATCCTGTAAGTAAACTATTGGTTCAAAAATATATGAAAATATATATGTTTTATTAAATGTAAGACTTTGTTTATTTGTCCAATTGTTTTGGTTATGTTTGTACTTAATTTCTTTGTTTGAGAATTCTGTTCAAAGTCAAAAATAATGATGAGTGGGGGGGCGGCACAAAGGTCCAAAATCATGGCAAAAGTTTCAGTATTGCTCTAATTCATTTAAAAAGCTAATATATGTACAGTTTTTGCATCCACTTACATTTTTCGAACAATAAGAAGCATGAAACTCTAACTGGCATTTACTGACTGTAATCCCAAGAGGTATTAAGCATGCTTTACTTGCTCGGGATCATAGTCAGTTTTCCATTAGCTAAGCATGTATTAAGGAGGACAGACTGCTGCAAACAGAAATTTCTTGAATTGTCTTTGTTTTCCCAAACCAACTGTGGTTTATTCTATGTTTCAGTAATTCTCAGTAGCAAAAATTGAAATACATGTTTACTTTGTGTGTTATTTCTTTCACTTTCTTTGACAGAAGCATTGTAGCTATCTTTTTTGTGGAATGTCAGCATGAAATGGGTTTTGGAAGCTGAAAAGAATGTGTAGCAAGTAAAACAGAGTAATTCTACCCATTCCACTTTCATTTTAATATCAGAGAGGTACATAGCAAGTGGTTGCCATTTAGGGGGTTGGAAGGCAAGTTAGATGTGAAAGTGCAGGGTATTTGTTACAAATTCATTGCTGAATAATCACAGCTAGGGATTGTACATGGGGCAAAGAGCATTTCATTAGCTAAGAGCTCTGGCTAAGTGTACAAGTCTTCACAGTGACTCTGTGGTCAATTGAGTTTGAGACCCCCACTATTACATAAAAAATCATGTTGCTCCCTTTCTTTGCAATGCATTTCATTAATATCACAATGATAAGTGAATTTGTGCCCTTACACCTTAATAACTCAGTGTCAGTAATATTCTGCCTCTGTAACTGCTGTTTGAAGCAGCAATGTGTTAATCTGAATATGCACATTTATGCTCACTAACTATCTCTGATTGTAAGGTCCTTTGTACCTTGATTCTCACATCTGGCAGTTGAGAGGTATGGTAATCTGTTTTATAAAACCCATGAAGTATGTTCCTAAACTGTGTTACATTTACCATTTGAATTTATTCAGCTGTAACTATTTTTACTTCATTGTAAGATCTTGCGTACCTCTTTTGATATTTTTGTACTCCTGGGCTGAGACTGAAATTGGATCATCGATATCAGAGCTCTACACATATAAACAAATTCAAATAAAAAAATAAAAATGCCTCAGCCTGGCCTGCTCAGACACTATGGCTTGAATCTAAAAAAGCCCTACTGGCTCCTTACACCTTAGCAAATTTACAAATATCAATTGACTGTTCTTTTGATACCAACTAATCCCCTACAACAGATAAATAATAGAATTATTTAACATGACTAAAACTTACAGCATATAGAAACAATACTCAGCCATCCCCATTTAGGGTTTTTTGAATCCTTTGCTAACAAAAATAT
Organism: Protopterus annectens; assembly: GCF_019279795.1. Lineage (NCBI taxonomy): Eukaryota > Metazoa > Chordata > Ceratodontiformes > Protopteridae > Protopterus > Protopterus annectens. Next base: position 560,674,031 of record NC_056728.1, on the reverse strand, counting down.
CAACTATATAATGTTACCGAATATAAGTAATTTCCAGCTTCAATGGAAAGTTAACTCACTCCTTATAAAATTTGGTATATTATAAAGGTTTATCTTCCTGTATTATATGGTTGTCCTGTTCGATTCTCAGCTAGAGCGTCTTCTGTGTGGAGACATGCATGAATGGGCGTACCTTCGTTGAAGGTTGTGCGTCAGGGTCGGTAACTCAGCACGTAAAAATCTACTGCCAATCATTAGTGGACCGGAGTTCCGCTGTGGCGACCCCTAACTGGGAAAAGCCAAAAGATACAATATTATATGCAAATCTTTTAGTTCAAAGACTGTTTTATCTAAAATGCAAAAAGTAATAGTAAATTTAAGCCATTAATTAATGTTTTAATTTGGATGTATAATAGTTATCATATTAACCACATATATTAATAAACCACTGACATTTCTTTCATAAGGCACCTTGCCTCCTTTGCTGGAGAGCTTCAAGTAGTCAGTTTATGAAAATAGTTCTTTAACTTCAAAGCATTGAAATCTCCTAATTTTTTTTTTTTGCTGATTTGTTCTGAAAAAAAAAATACTTTTGTTAAACTACTGCCTGATAGGATACCCCTCCAACTTTCTGGCAGTGAACTCACAGTCTCCATACAAACTAGATTAAAGCTTCATTTGTTTCTCAGTAGCTGGTCTTCAGTGTGACTCATCACCAGCCAGACCCATGATTTATTACCAGACAGAAAGATGATTCATCACTTGACAGACCCATGAGTCCCCTGGATGCAGAGCCCATAGTTCAGTTAGTTCATAGAGTCATAGATTCATAGATATTCCAAGGCCAATTAGTCTAATGAACATTTACACCTTGCCATTACCTTCCCTCATGCCATACCGCCTTTCTCCAGGTGGGCCATAGCAATCAATCCCAGTGTAAATTTGTGAATACTCTTCCAGTCATCTAGTTTACGTCTAAAGAAAGATACTAAGTCACACTGCCAGACTGTAGTTCCCATTACTTACAGAGTTAACTCTAATGCTGAGATTTCATTTGATTGTGCTCTGTTTACTCAGACTATCTTTGTGGCATCCAGTTAGCTGTCAGCAATGATTTCATGTAGAGAATGGTGTTTTCGGTGATCTCTGTGCAGTCAGAATTAGATTAAGTTCAAGGGCAAAAGTTATGTCATTCTCAGTGCTCATTTTTTCTTCCTGTATTCTTCACCTTCCTAGCTCAAGAAGCATTGCAGTAAGAGAGGTATCAAAGTACACCTCTAAAGTCAGCAGAAGGCATGCATTGTGTCCTTTTATATAGTGCAGATAAAATAAATCGCTTTATCTGCTGCACTAGCACTCATAAAGTTCATTTCAGCCAGATTCAGAAGATGTGGTGCAAAGAACCTGTTTCTTGCCAGAATCAGTCCCTAAAGATCCAAACAGATGTAAGAGACTGGTAAATGGTATGTAAAAGAACTAGATTTGGAAAGAAACACCACCAGGAGACGACAGTGGAGCCACATGCAGACCCATGGATTGCTTCTCCATGAGGTTCTTTCATTAAGGTTTGTAGGCTGCTGTCTGGTGTCACCTGTGTACTTTTTCACCAAATATTAAGACACCCAACTCCCCTTATACTTCACCAGTGGATATGTTAGTAAATAATTGCTTGTGCATGAGGTGCTCTCCTTTGAACTTTAGGGTTTGTAGGTATAACTAAAGTCTTTGAATACTAATCCCTCAGGCAGGAAAGCCTAAGTAAGATTGGAAAGGTTGGGAAAGCATATCTTTGCAGGAGCTGTACTGTCAGAGCTCTCATCTTTATTTCTCCAATAATCCAAAACCAGCCATCACTGATCCTTCATATGTCAAAGAATCTGAAAGGCTTACTTTTCCTGTATGATCTAGAAGAGGCTTGTTAGCTGCTAAATTATTTACGGAAAATGTATTTTGTGCCCTCAGGGCCAGTCATCCATCCCATACTTATTCATTTGTAGGTATGTCTATTTGAAGCTATTTTTGCTTGAAATGTTTAATCATGGGTGCTTCAATCATGGCTCTTCCTCTTTTTGATGAGGCAGTAAGGAAACCATCATGAGATGGTCAGAGAGGTAAAAGCCAAGAACTTGTTGAGAAGTCCTGTGTGTGTACCCCCCCCCCCCACAGTGTTCAATGAATATTCCAGGAAGATGAGGGCTTCTTCCTAAATCTTTGTTGCTCTAACCACTTCAGGCAAAGTAAAAGCTGTGAGCTGTCCACAACACACCCTCATCATTTATGGGTGAAGGACATCTGCATAAGATCCTGCATCTTGAGAATGCAAGGACTTTGTTGTGCAGTCCTGACTAAATCTCCACCCCAGGAAGAGGTAGGAGGCTCCAGTTTAGTAGACAATGCATTCTTCATCCCCTGACAAGCTTTTGTATCCCTTTCTTCTGCTTTCAGTGCTCCATAAAATACTCCTGAAAGGAAAGAAGGCATAATCATGCATGGTTGTTGTGAAATTCCTCTTAATTTCTACTGCTACAATCTATGACTGAATCTTTCAGATAAGTTTCTATTGCACTGAAGCTGACAATGAACAGAAAGTGAGTACTCCATGCTTGATTGGAGTGTAGAGGTTTTGTTTTTTTAATACCACTGATCATCTCTCTGAATCCCATTCATCATCCTGCTTTTATAGATATCTTGGTGACTGTTAAGAAACTTTTCTTTGGAATGATATGCATATCTACATAGGAATACTTCTTTTTATTGGCAGATGAATAGGGCTTTCCTCTTTCTCTACTTCCTTGAAACTAGTTTTGGCATAACTTAACACTTGCTTGATGCAACCATGGCTTATGCCACAGTGCAGCTGAATGTGTTTTTGTTTAGGGCAGGATCCGTCAAACTACCTGTAGCAGATATCCATTGACACCGTCAGCATCCAAGTTGTTTCATTTTGAAAAAGCTAATTTAAAAAAAATAATTTTGAGCAAACAGAATTTTATTTTGGAAAACCTAATTTACAAAACCTTTGAACAAATAACTACCTGTTTTTTGAAATAACAGTCAGGGAAGGGAAGACTTTGCTTCAGTGGCCATTGCTTCACCTGGATGAATGTGTGTGTTATAGACCTTTTCCTCTTATAAGACTTTCATTACTTTTCATGAGAACTTTGCTATTCTTAAGACAGATATTAATCAACTAATTCATTTCCAGTTATTTATAATAATGTTGATGATCAAGGGGGGGGGGTTTTCCTAACTGTTTACATGTTTATAGGCAAAGTAGACACTGTTTGGTAAGTTCTAGCCTATTTTACAAGAACCTGCAGCTCGTATGTTTTCCAAAAAGAGGAAAATTAAGCATTTCTAAATAGGAGCTTACTAATTGAATAGATGTGTATAATTTTCATCAACAACAAATGCAATATCTTTCACTGTAAAAGCTCATTCTACTAGGACTATGATTCCTACAGTGGTTATCTTGCAAAATATTTCTATGGAACATATGTGTGTGGCTAGAATGCAGAAAAGTAGGCAAACATAAGCCAAACAGTAGACATTAGAAAATAAGCCTACAAGAAAGACTTAATTTTGTAAAAAAATATCCTTCAATGTTATCTGTGAAGTTTTTGTTTTATTTTTCATCTTCTTTCCATTGTGCTCCTTTTACTTGTAGACTAAAAATATTTTTGAATCCTGGTTCATAGTGTGGTTCTTCTTGTTTATTTATTTATTAGGCTTTATAAATTCTGTCACACAATTTTTTTTAATTTTTGCTTAGCTGCTTAATTGCAAACCAGGAGTCCAGGAGTTAGGGGAGATATGGTTGCTCTTCAGTAATGAGTTTATTATGTCTACACTGAAATGACAGCTATAAGGATTGCACATTTATTTAATATAGAGTGGCATAATTTATGGCTAGTGTACTGCTGCAGATAGTGAATAGCAAACGTCCATTACTGAGCCCTATGGAACATCTTTAGGATATGTCTACATGACCACTCCATACTTCTCATTGCAGAAAAGGTCATTAGTAATAATGATGCCAAATGATATTTCTTTCAGGGAGCTTTCAAACCAGGTGGGGAACTCAAGATTTTAGAGGGAGTATGTCATGCCAGTGAAACACTCGTGACTGGCATTCATTTGTGTGATCACTACTGTGCAACTAGTCATCTTTTTAGCATAAACATGAATTGCTGGTATACAAGGGATATCCCCATTTCTCACGGTGGTGAAACTTCAGATTTAGTATGTGCAAGTAGAGGGAGTGTGGGCAGTTCAGTCTTCTAAAGAGGGGATGTAGAGGCACTCGCTCTCTTTCCAAAATGCTTTTTTTTCCTGTTTTGTTTCACTCCAAAATAATTTAAATATTTAATTCGACTTTTGTAAGCTGGTCGCAAATGACTTACCTACTTGTCAGGGAGATAGATTTAGAACATATTGTATCTTAATTAAAAGAAATGGATAGGATATAAACTAAAAAGCTTTTGTAAAGTCAATGAACAATGCTACTGTCTTTCCTGTAGTATCTGTTGCTTTGCAAATTGTATAAGTGTGAATGATAAGAGCAGTAGTGCTGGTATGACCACATGACCACTCCATACTTCTCACTGCAGAAAAGGTCAAAGAAGTATGGATGAGTTTTACAGGAACTGTACACACACACACACACACACACACACACACACACACACACGCACACACACATATATATATATATATATATATATATATATATATATATATATATATATATATATATACTACCAGAATATCGAACTGCATATGGCCAAAACCATATGCATGAATCCCTCGGCACATCGAAACCTTAAAAAAAAGAAACTTTTTTTTTGCTACAGCTCCCCACACTCCCTGCTACTTAAAGATACCAACTCCAAGATCATACTTATATTGAAGTGAATGGGAATTTTTCCATACGGCGATCTCCATGCAAATGGTTTGATGTTCTAAAAGTAAGATTTTTCGTCTTGGTGATATGTGTTTCAACATTCTGGTCATTCAACAATCTGAAGGGGACCCGGTGTGTGTGTGTGTGTGTGTGTGTGTGTGTGTGTGTGTGTGTGTGTGTGTGTATATATATATATATATATATATATATATATATATATATATATATATATATATATATATATACACACACACACACACACACACACACAGATATATATATATATATTTTTTTTTCCCCCTAGGCAATGCAACCATACCTGCAACACAGTTGTTACTAATTTCCATTTTCTTCTGTTTTATTTATTTATTTATTGCCTTCTGTTTCCTACAAGGCATTCTGTGTCCCTGAAAGATAATAGATTATAATGTTTTGCTCTCTCCGGTTAGATTTTCTTTTCATTCACTTAGACTTGCAGTATTCAGAATTACCACTTATTTTTAGAATATTTGGTCATTGTGTCCTTATTTACCTACAGCTCTGATAAGTTAGCGTTCTTAGCCTTCTTGTACAGTTACTATGAACAGTACTTTCTCTCAGTCGCGGAAAGTACTTGATTTAAAAGACTGAGAAATTTTTGTCTTTAAATTCACTTGCAGGCAGCCCCCCCCCCCCATCTTTTCTCCCCATTGAGCCACGTTGTTACATTTCATGCCATTTCAGTTTCAGTGTGTCACTTAGCATGACAACAAAGATAACTTGTACCTTCTAGGTAAACTTACAGCTCCAGAGATTCAATAGTGTTTGGCCCCTATTGGGACAGAAAGATAACAGGACTACAGATGTGCTGCTATATTGTGGAAGAGCCAGAGAGACAAAATGCTAAATAAAATCTTTTGAGATATCATACAAACCCAATATGCTGAGCAGTGAAGAAGCTGAATAGTAATAAAATGTCAAACAAGGTGTTAAATACCTACATCTTGCTATGTGTATATATATATATATATATATATATATATATAAAACAATTTCACTCTGGAATGACAAAAAGTTGTCTTTTAAGTTGCCCTAAAGCTGCTGTCTCCAAATGATGAAAGAAAGAGTGGGGTGATGTGCCTGAAAGTATGTCCAAAAAAATCAGTTTTGGGGATAGCAACCGTTATAGCAAGTTTACAAAGCTGTGGAATAACATCCACCTACAAGTGACAAACTTGTGACATGCATAAACATTTGCAAGAGACTTTAAATTTTGGCTGTACCCTTTTGCTTCTGTTTTGCAGAAGTCTTCAGTAGAGTGCCAACCTCACTAAAGCTGATACTGAAAAACTGAAACTTTCTAATATCCTGCACATACAGTGATTTTCTCCAGCGCTAGATGCACGGTTGTATGAAGCAAGGCCAAAAAGAAATTGAATAAACCATTAAGTTTGGCTGGATAAGAAAACTGTACCCAAATCATTTCTTGGGCAATGATAACATGGTATTTTGATTTTCAGGCTTGATAAACTATTTCCAGAACTGATTATGGTTTAAGTTGAAAAAATTAATCTTGTTTTAAAGAAGATTTCTTTTAATCAGTAGAGTCGATTATTTCTCTGAATAACTAAAGTGCTTCATTGTGCTTGCTTCCTGGATTGTTTGGTTGATCATGCCTTGTCCCTACTAATAGGGCCTGTCTTACTTATTGTGGTTACCTGTGGGCAAACTAGGAAATAATCCTTTTGACATATAGGAAGCAATTTGTTAAGGGTAGGAACTTATTTAATAATCTCTGTAGGGAGTATTTGAATTGATTTGCTAGTAGGAAGAGTTTCAATTGGTGGCAGATAGCTCCTGTAAAAGTAGATGTTCATAATTTTGGGGGCTGCACAGCACTGGATATTGTACTAATGGATCTTATGGCTTTTAGTGTGGTAGACTGCCAGCAAAATGTTATGATCGCAAATATGAAAAAAATAAATAAAAAGGTCTGAATGTTCAAAGTGTGACTGTTTAAAATTGGTCTAAGAGATTGCATTTCCTGTTATTGCACCTTGCTTTTATTGCAGACTGTACTGCTTATGTAAGGGAAAAATCCGAGAAGTAGTTACCTACAGTTACATGAACAGAAACAAGTTACAGTGAAGATTGAGGTCTACTTTCGCCTACAATCATGGTTCACCAAACATGCAGCAGTGGAAACAGTGACCTTTGGGACAGCAAGAGGTGGTGTGAGCCATGGGATGTAAACTAGCAAAGCTGAATTTTACGGATGTTTCCTACTGTGTACTCTCACTAGACAGTTTGTGATCCTGTGAGACTTAATAAAAAACAATAATAGCACTGTAAAGGTTGTTATGTAATAGTAATTGTCTTTCCTGTTCAAGCCTTAATCCGTGTCTTCTATTTGGGGAAACAAATTCACATAGTCCTACTGATAGAAATTTCAAGTGAGTGACAATGCCATAAAATTAGATCAATGAAACCAACTTTCTGCAAACTTCAAAGTATATTTTTCATTGCACAAACCCCCTGTACCCCCATTTTTTTTGCAGTTTTGACTTCCACTGCCTGCTAGTCATTCGCTTCCACTCAGCCAATGAACTCATTTCTTTCCTCATTACTGTTGCTCATGTGGTCAGGATAAAACAGATGAACATTCATGGGTTCAGTTCAAGCAGCTTTATTACGCACAAACACATCAGAAGTGAGGCTTTGTAACTTAAACTTAAATAAACTTATAAACAGACTGACTACCACACTCATACATTTTAATACTCTGGCTGTTCTTTCAAAATGGCACCGCTGCCTGCACATGCTCTGTATTTATATGCCTGTGCTACATCTGGAAATGCTTCTTAAAGGTACATACACATGCACTGATCTACATCCTCCCTCTCTGAGAAATGATTCATATACAAAATGATAGTATTCAGTGACATGCAATTTACAAAAAATGATCTTTTGACATGTAATTATACAAAATTAGACAAATATAAGACAATCATGTCCAGGTTGTCGTGTCTTTTACACTAGGTCTGGAAATACGACCTGACTGTGTAACATAAAAGTCAGAATTCGATCTAGCACCGGGGACTGTCTTCAAGCAATGTTCAACTTTGGGGACAACTGGGACAGCATCAGGAATGGGAATGGATACTGAGACATGTTCCTCAGTATGAACATTGTCTGGGTTGCTCTGAGATCTAGAGTCTGTATCACAGGTACGATGCTGCGATATTGTTTCTGACACGGGAAGAAGATGTCTCCGGTTTCTCCTGTACTTTATACCCTCAAATTCCACTAAGTAGGATCTCAGCTTGGCACAAATACCTCCCACTTGACCAATTCAATTAAAGCCTTTCGATAGAGAAGGCCAAAATATTAGTCCTCTGACACTTCTTTTGGTAAAATCAGAACCTGGGTGGCCACGATGCAAAATATGAATGTACTCATACTGTAAGGAAGTAGGAACAATAACTTCTGGACCTTTGAAAAGGATACCATCTTCCATCAGCATCCCATCTCTGTATGGAAAGTAAGGTTATACTTCTGGTGGTACATAATATTGCTCTGGCGGCCATTCTACATTGATGAAGTGGTTGAGCTTTTGCAAAACTGGATCAGTCTTTGTATGATCTCTTAGCTCATCAAGTCTCATGGTAGAAAAATTACGTACTTCCATGACATAAAAGTCAAAATTCTCTGCATCAAGCTGTTCCGTGGTATTTCTGAGTGATCTGTATACGGTATCAGCCAGATAAAGAAGTTTACCTTTTGTATAGACCATTTTGAAATTATACTTTTGCAATTTGAGCATCATTCTTTGTAGTCTTGCTGGAGCTGAATGCATAGGCTTCTTTAAAATAGTGACTAGAGGTTGATGGTCAGTTTCTATCTGGATAGCTCGGCCATAAGTATAATTGTGGAACTTTGAACATGTGAACACAATTGCCAAAAGTTCCTTCTCAATTTGACCATACTGCATCTCAGTTTGGGAAAGAATTCTAGATGCACAGGCAACAGGTCTGCCTTCTTGAAGAATAACTGCACCAAGACCAAACTTTGAAGCATCACAGGAAAGAACTACTGGATGTTCTTCGTGTTTCACTGTTGCAGTCATTACATTTGGGTTATCTGCCTGCAGGTAGCCCTCAGCCGGCCTGAATATCAAAGTCTTGGGTCCTGCATTGGATGTGCTGTCTCTTCTTCCATGACGTCAGGTTGTCAGGGGTATAAAACATGCAGCCAACGCCATTACATCAGTCTTTCTTGCCGTGCGGTGCCCGAAGCAGAAGCAGAAGCAGTTCGCAAGTGCCGGTCGGCTGACTCCTGAAATGTTCGTTTTCGAGTTTCAGAACCGAAGTCTTCACAAAAGCTAAGTACCCCATTGGGGATCCTTTTTCTTGCTCTAAACCGATGTCAGTCAAAGTGGAATAGTATAGTTGCTAGAGCTTTTGCTTAACATGCAGCCATTCACAGTTCGAGCCCCAATGCAGTCTATTCATTTAAAAATTTATCTCCGACTCCCAGGAAACCTGACAGGTATTACAGAGTACCTGACTCTCACAAGTTCCTCTTCAAGAATCCTACTGCAGACCCAGAGACCATTTCACAGGGACCTAAAGGCATTAAGACTACTACTGCCAAAAACCATACCCCCTCTGATGGAGATTCCAGGGCTCTTGACAGATGGGTTAAGAAGGTATACACTTCTGCTACTTTAGCCATTAGGGCCTTAAACTGCCAGTTTCATATGTTAAAGTATCAGCAGCATATTATTGGACTACTTAAACAGAAAATTATGTTGATTCCTGACTGTGCTGAAAATAAAGAATTACAAGATTTAATGCATTCTGCTGAACAAGTTGGTAAATATACTTTGCAATGTAGTTTTGACTCTTTAGAAGCATCTTGCAGGGCTGCTGTCACTGGGTCTGTTCTTAGAAGGCATGCTTGGCTTAAGGAGCAAAATTTGCCAGATCATGTTAAAGCCAAATTACTGGATGCTCCCTTAAACCAAGACCACCTGTTTGGCAACAAAGCAGAAGAAGTACTTAAAAAGATGGAGGAAGAAGCTAAATCTATGCAAACTGTTAAATATTTCCTACAAGTACAGCCTCCCAGATTTAGTAGGCATTGGCCTTCTAAGAACTGGTCATTTCCTGTCTCTTCCAGGCCTTCTCAGTCCAAACCCAGGAACAGCAGACCACCTAGGCTACAGTCTCAAGGTACTCACAGGCCTAAGCAGTGGGGGGGCTCCCACTTCCAAAGCTGGAAGTAGTAAGACACCCCCATATGGAAAACTGTCACAATGACTTAACCTTAAACCTTCCAAGCCCTGCTCAACTGCCTGCTCCCTTAGGGGGAATAGATTGCCCTGCATGCAAAAAACTGGGAACTCATTACCCAGGACAAATGGGTTTTAAATATAGTTTCCCAAGGATACAGATTCCACTTCCACACCTTACCAACCCCAAACGGTTGGCCAGATCTACCCCCAAATCAGTGGGCAGTCAATCTTCTAAGTATCACTGCTATTCAACCTGTCCCAGCAGAAAAAAGGGGACAAGGTTTTTACTCAAGACTTTTCCTGGTACCCAGAAAAGACAGCTCCTGGTGTCCTATCCTGGACCTCTCTATTCTAAACACCTTTTTGGTAATCCCAAAATTCAAAATGCTAACTCTTTATCAGCTGCTTCCCATGCTAGGCAAAGATGCCTGGTTGGCAACCTTGGACTTAAAGGAAGCCTACCTGCACATTCCAATAAGGGAATCTTGCAGGAAATACCTATGCTTCAGAGCAGGCTACATGCACTATCAGTTCTCTGCACTTCCCTTTGGCTTATCTACTGTGCCCAGGGTATTCACAAAGTGCCTAGCTCCAGTCATTGCATTCTGCAGGCAAAAAAATATTCAAATATACCCATACCTGGACGATTGTCTAATTCAGGCAGAAAGTCAGGACTTGCTACTAAATCATCTAGCATTTGTAAAGAAACTGCTAACCTCACTGGTTTACATCATAAATGAAAATAAATCTCATCTAGTATCCTGTCAACAAATTGTATTCCTGGAAGCAAGCTTGAACACAACTTCCCAGATGGCTTACCTCATGCCATAGAAACAAGTTTATTAAACAGCCTTCCTTCTAGCCATCAAGAAGAGTGTCTGAAATACAGGCCCTCATGGCAGTGGAGCCCTTAATCATCTTCCATGCAAACAGGGTTTCCCTTAGTACCAATCCTTCCTTTATGCCCAAGGTGGTATCCAGTGTGGCTCTTAATCAGTCCATTCATTTGCCAACCTTCTTTTCTAATCCACAGAACAAAGGAGAATGGATACTGCACTCTTTGGATGTGCGCAGACAACTTAGATTTTATTTGGACAGGACTAAGCCTCTCAGAAAAACTGAACAGCTTCTAGTTGCCTTTGCTGCAGGGGCAAAGAGAAAGGCATTTCAAAGCAAACCATTTCTAAGAGGATAGGCCTTTGCATTCATTTCTGCTATAAGCACCATGGAAAACCTACCCCACAGGGGATAAGATAACATTCCACCAGGGCTGCATCTACCTCTACATCCTTTCTCAGAGGTGTCCCTACCAGGGACATCCTAGAAGCTGTTACCTGGAGCTCTGTACATACCTTCACCAAGCATTACCACTTGCCTAGTTTTTTCTAAATCCAGAGCTGGTTTTGCCACTGCAGTCTTGTAGAGCTTAATAGCTGGTCCTAATGCTCTCTAACTGCCTCCTCCCTTCCTTATCTTTGGGAATCTACCCAAATGTAATGACTGCAACAGTGAAACACAAAGAACATAGTAGAGTTGTGTACACTTACCATAAATGTAGATGTCTGAGTGTATTCACTGTTGCAGTCCTGGTTACCCTCCCTCCAGCTCCCTGACTTCTCTTGACTATACCTTTCTTCTTGTTTAGTGTATTTCAGCTTTCAATACTGCCGGGACAGCTGTCGAGAATTTTGTAAATAGTTATGTGTCATTTGTGAATATCAACATGATTCATATGCTTGTATTACAAATGTATTAGAACTGTGTGTCATATAAGATGGTTTGTACAGATGTGTGCTGAAGAGATATGTTGTAGAGTACTCAGCTTAAAGATGTAGCCAATGTGTACCCTACTGGAAAAGAACTGAAATGTATATAAACTATTGTAACTGTGTAAATATATATGTTTTAACAATGGAAACGGGCACACAGAAGGTTAACTTGCAAAACTTTAGAAAAAATAGTTGAAATTAAATTATTTTATAACCAGAAAATAAAAGAGATGCTATCTTTCAGTTTCAGTGCAAGAGAAGACATATTGGGCCGGATTCACGAAGGCTTGCATGGAGTCTAAGAGTACAGTAAGACTCCATGCAGCCAACATGTCTGCCGAGCGATCCAGGAACAGCCGGCAGGGGCGTGCAAGAGAGCTCCTAAAACGACTCTTGCACGGACAGGGTTAGTTTATGCAAATTACCTCATTTGCTGCTGAAAGCTATGCAAATGAGGTAAATTTGCGATCCAGGAAACACTAACCTGTCCGAGTAAGAGTAGTGTTATTTGCAGAAATGTACTCGGTTGGCAACTGAGTACCGTTCTGCAAATAGCAAAGCGGAGAAATGACAGCTCCAAATAAAGGATGCATCCAGTCGAGGAAGCATGCCAATGGCCAAATATATGGCCATTGGCATTTTTATCCATTGCAAAATAATAAAAAAATATTTTTTTTTCCCTCGATCTCCGATGTTTAAGCGTAGCGCAGCGCTGTGCAAATGTGCGGCGCTCTAAAAACCAGAAAAACAAAACATAAAACCCACAAATAGGGATTTTATTCAAAATATTCATCTGCCATGCAAGTGCATGGCAGGCTGAAGACAACATGGCTACTGAGTAGAGGTTGCTAAGGGGGGAAGCTCAGTGTGAGAGATGTAACCAAGCATTAGAAGGCAATCCTACACAAATGAGGATAAGGATAGTGAATCCCAATTTTTCCTGCTATGTGAACCATGTCCCCTAGAGTGTAAGAGTAGGATAAGGGGACTAACAGAGTAGAAGATGGGTGACATCATGAGGGGGGATGTATCAAAAAGACTGTAAGCTTATTAGAGCAGAGTGGCATGTATTTGCTGTGAGTTACTCAGGACTAAAAGAGGTGTGTCTACAGTTGGCTAAACTGAAATCCAGAAACCGAAGGTGTACGCCATGGCTATCACTAAAGTTTCTTGCAAAGCTGCCTACACTGTGTGCGTGCATGTGCGTGCGTATGTAAACCTGTCTAAGCCTATGTGTGCATGTGTGCTCCTGTGTAAGCCTATGTAAGGCCGTCTAAGCTTGTATACACAAATGTGCACACGCCTAAGCCTGTGTAAGCTCGTGTAAGCTTGTGTAAGCCTGTGTGCGTGCGTGTGCACTCGTGTGCGCATGTTTGCATTTGTTTGCGTGGCGCAGCCCCCTGTGGAAACAGAAAGGGAAAAGGAAGGAAAATAAGTAGTAGGAAGTTAACCAAGGAGAACTAGCAGAGCTGCCAGGTGAAATCAATCAGAATCAGCCAATTACACAGGCAGTACACTAGCCCAGCCCAGCCCAGCACTTAAAACTCTGCAAACAACATTCCCCCCATGTTTTTCTCAGAAACACTGCAACACTGCAGTCAACAAAGACAAGTGAAAACTTAAAAAGCTTAAACTGAGACATAAAAATGTTAGGGGCTGGCACTGCTGTTATAAGGCAACATGTGCAAGATGCTGAGGGTGGTGCCATTGTGAATGCTGCTGAGCAACCCACAGTGAGAAGACGGAGAAGAGTGTACAGACCCAGGGTAACCTACCAGGGGCTACATGAGCTGGAGGTAGTGGAGTGCTATGGAGTGGACAGAGACCTCCTGCAGCAAATTGTTGAGCTGTGTAGGCCACGCCTCACACATAGAACCAACAGAGGGGAACCCATCCCAGTGGGAACCAAGGTATATGTTGGCCTAAGAATACTAGCAACAGGTACCTTCCAGAGACCAACTGGTGATATGATGGGGATTTCACAGGCATCAGCATCAAGGGTACTGCACCAGTTCTTGAATGCTATGTCACCACATGTCGGTGATCATGTATATTTCCCCAATTCCCGTGAGGTATTGGCCAGCAATATGCGTCTCTTCCAGCAAATAGCGGAATAGCCTGAGGTAGTGGGTGCAATTGACTGCACGCACATACACATCAAAGCACCAGCTGGTGAGCAGGGTAGGGCCTACATCAACTGCAAGGGCTTCCACTCCATCAACTGCCAGGTCGTGTGTGATGCCCAGGGCATAATACTGAATGTGTGTGCTGGCTGCCCTGGAAGCTACCACGATTCCCATATCTGGCATCTGTCGCAGCTGTACCAGACATTTACCAATGGGGACATCCCTGACGGTCACCTAGTGGGGGATGCTGGATACGCACTGGAGCCGTGGCTGATGACACCCATCAGAAATGCACACACACCTGAACAAGAACTCCATAATGAGGCACATGCACAAACACAAAATGTAATCGAGCGTGTGTTTGGGATGCTCAAGTCACAGTTCCGGTGTCTGGACACATCTGGTGGAGCCTTGCAGTACTCACCAACTACATGTACCCAAATTGTCATGGTATGTGCCATGCTACACAATATGATCCTGCGAAAATAGCTGCAGCAGGAACAGCATGGGGCAGGGCCAAACAGCCCCCCACCATTGCCAAGGCCTGCGCAGGCATGGCGTGACTCGGAGGAGGAACAACCTGAGCCTGCCCCAGTAGGCAGAAGGAGGAGTGCCCAGTATGCCTTGGCCTTGGCAAAGAGGCAACGCATAGCACATACACTGGCTCAGTAGGAACCCTGGAAATAATACCTCTCTCTGACTCACACATAAAATAAAAGGGATGCCTAACTTGACACTACCTGTTTCCAAACATGTATAGGGAGTGTAGTATGTGCATCCGACATAGGCAGCCCTGCAGGACTGCCTGCGGCATGATTGCCATGTTTTAAGCAATATAAAGCAGTGCTAAGCAGCTTTTACCAATATCTAGTATATGTAAACAAAATTGCTCGTGCAATGTTGGCCAAGGTCGGGCAAAGTTGAGCAAAGTCAGTTAAACATGTTCATATCTGCTTTACTGTTCCTTAAGCAGTCTGGTCTGGCCAGCATGAAAATTAAAAGCAGTGACAGGGCTTGAACCCAGGATACTATGCACTATAGTCACAGTACTGAACCACTAAGCCATGAAAGCATTACAGTGGCACAGACACAGCAGGCAATTGTACACTAATGCAAACACAAAGCAATGCTGTATCATGCCCCTAATAAGGCAAATGGGTAACCTCACCCACACACCTATGCAGACAGAGAACATCAGGCCAGGCATTATGATGTGGGTTGTGTAGGCTATGAAGTCACAAGTTAATATATGTGACAATGGACGCTAAGATCTGTAGTACAGTAGCATGCCACAAGCCAGTATGATAGGCAACAGTACAGACTGTAATGGTGTCCTGTACATAGCAGTGCAGGCACAGCAAATGTGTATAAGTGTCAAGGGAAACCCACATCCTATGTACACCCACAGTAACAATCCGGTGTGCCCATGGGTAGGAATGTACAAAGAATAGCTGTCCCCCCCTGAATGTAGAAATGTTGATAAGTCTATGCAAAGTGTCTCATGGAAGCCCTGCAGGGACAGCATGATCCCTGTTGATCTATGACACAAAGGTGAGCCCAGCTGCAAAAATACACCTTGATTTACCATACACATATAGTATAAATGTGTATACTGTGCGTGCTCACACACTCCAACAAATGTAGTGGATTTCATTCAGCATTACACTGAAAGGTCATACTGGGCATGCTCACACACTTAAAGAAACGAAGCAAATGTCAGGCAGGAAGATACTGAAAGGTCATACTGGGCATGCTCACACACTTAGGCTAAATACGGATGTGATAATAAGGGATCTATGGACAAATGTGCATAGTCATCTCTACTTCCAGAAACACATTCACAAAGTGGTCTGAAAATCCTGCTATGTGTTCACACAAACTGCCAAGGTCTGTGCATGTAGGTCAAAGGAGGTTGCCACTACTCAGCAGTCATCAGACCTGTCAGAGAGTACCACAACACACTTGCGATGAATCTGACTAGGCACGTTCAGCAGCTAAAAAGACCAATGAAGTGCCTTAACAAGAGGATTACTGGCCTCAAATAGTTTCCCCATACAACAAGAATGAATGTAACCCAAGCTGTACTCTGTTGCATACAGTCTATGCAGGAGATCTCTGCCCAACAGACAGGTCCATGTCAGGGTTACACTCAGATCTGTTCTGAGTTACAGCTCAATGGCACTAAATGTACAGAGCCAACTGATATTGGCAACATCCTGGCAGATAGGATCAGTGTTAACTTTACCCTCTCTCACCCATGAAAGAGCACATGTCTATAATGGAAGACTGCAAAGTTGCTGTTATCACAGCTGCACAGGTAAAAAACACTCTCCAAAGCCAGTATCACAGTAGCCATGGGACTAGATAACTTCCCAGGCTGTGTAGTATCTACTTCTCTGAAGTAAACATTAACATGGAATGTCTGTGGCTACTGAAGTTTCCAGAGGACTGCAAACTAGGATCCATCATTGTAAACACTAAAGTTGTGGGCATCCTACAAAAGGGCCTCACTGAGACAGATGGCTGTTGTCCAAGCCATGGGCTGTAGCTAAATGCCAAAAGGTGCATTATCATCACCTTTGTTAAAAATCTCTGTAGCCAAGAACTACAACATAGGTGGTAGTATACCTCACACTGTAAGTGTGACAAGAGACCCTGGGTCACAGGTGGACAGTGGATACAACTGTGATAAGCACATTCCCACAGTAGTCAGGAAACCCTGTTATGTGGCACAACTCATCACAAAATGTGTCTCATGCAGAATAAAAGAGGACATTGTTCCCCTCTACTCACTAGAACTATAAAAGAGTACAACGCCACTGTTGCTATGTACCTCTCAAGACAACTACAACAACTGGAAAGCCAGCAGCAATACCTCACAAAGAGCATTAGTGGCCTGAAATACGTGTTATACACAGATCATCGCAAAATGCTCCATCCGTACTCCCTTGCATATCGCCTACTCAGAGGTGTTCACTGCCTAACATACAAAGCTATGTCAAACATGGAGCTGCTGGATATGATCCCCGTAAAACACTCACAATCACTCTGACCTTTGGACCCAAAACCACGAGTGAAATACAAAAGGAAGGGGTGTAGCCATTTACCTTATGGATATCCACACCTTCAGGTTACTGGCACAGCATGAGGCCTTGGAGACCATGCAAGTGCAACTAACATTGGGCAAAGCTGTCCATCAGATTGTAGCCTGCTACAGATCACGTACCTTGTCTCAGGAATGTCACTCAGTATTCCAGAGAACAATGGCAAATATAAAGGTCCTATCAAGCACCATTATATGAGGAGATTACAACTACCCAAACATTGAGTGTGTGAATTACTCGTATACAATGTCCTTTGCCCAATGTGTCCTACAGTTAAGAAACTCTTAACACCCTGGAACAGCTGGTCAGCATGCCCACTACAGGTGACAACATACTGGACGTGATCATCACCATCGGGTACCAGTGTTCCACAACAGAGATAAACCCCTCACTGGGAATATCAGATCATGAAGTAATCACACTGGACATCCACATCCCGCCCCCACACCCAGTCAATGAAACCACTGTGAAGACATTTGCAAAAGCAAACTGCACACTTCCCAAGACCAAAGTGGAAAGTTCCGATGACTTCTTGCTATAGGATAATGGTATGCAATCTGCAGAAACATTTACAAGTGCATCCTATGAGCATCTACAGGGATGCATGGAATGAGACATCACAAATAAAACCAAGATGCACTCCTCCAAAAATAGGACAACAAGCAGGTGTTTGTTGTCCATAAATAAGCTAGACAAGAGAAGGAGGAAACAAACACATGATAGATCCAACTTCACTAAAGGAAAGGCATCACTGATCATTATCAGGAAGAAACAATGATCACTCATAAAATAATCCAAGGATGGTTTCTAAAGACAAATAGCCAAGAAATGTAAGAATAACAACCACAAAGCCTTCGGTAGCTATACCAGACATGTAGGTGTCAACTTCCAAATATGCTGTCAGCTACTGAAGAAAGGAATGAGATACACTAAACCAACGTTCATTGCCCACATCCAGGGGGACAAGTTCAGTGTAAACTCCCCCCCATCACCCCAAAAGGGCCTGTGTCCATCACAGAAGGATGCAGGGACCCAGATGTCATGGACATGCAGGTAAAGACAACCCTCACCAAAGCTAAGAACATAACATCAATGTGACTGTATGTTGTCCCAGGCTGCATCTTACACTAGGCCCATAAGGAACTACACACTCACCTACATTCTCTGTCCAGACTCAACCGTACCACAGGCTATGTACCCAAAGAATGGCATACACTAACAGTCATCCAGCTCCACAAAGGGTGTGTCAAAACAGAACCTGGAATCCATTGCCCAATATGTCTACTCAGCCAGGTCTACAGAGGTATTGAGCCAATTGTCATGGAACCCATACATTGAGACATTGGAGATCTCCAGACACTGGACTCTACACAACTTCACCTTGTTAAAGGCAGAGCCTGGCTCCCAAACCTAGTTGAGTTATTTAAAACAGTTACTATGAACATAGATGGAGGTAAAAGTAGTCCACACAGCCCACTTGGACCTCATTAAGGGTTTACTACACCATTCCCCACTCTGTCATCATGGACAAGTGTACCAGCTTGAACATTAACAGCTATGTCACAGGATGGGTGGCCAAGTGGCTCACAGATCAAACACACTTGTTCATAGTTGCAGGTGCCATGTCCAACTCTAAGCCAGTCACAAATGGCATCATACAGGTCTTGGTCCTGGGACCCCACCTGTTCAGTAGATACTGCTCAGAGGTACAGGGAAGCATGACAGGTGTCTGACTGAACAGGTTTGCAGATGAATGGCAACTGTGGTCCATAATTGACTGTACAGCTGACACAGACATCTTCCAGAAGTGTCTTACAGAGACAGATACCTGGTGTCAAAACAATGCCCTCAAGCTGAATGGCAAAGAATGCATAGTCATCCCCTTTGGGTAAAACAAAGTGCACACAAATTACCACATAGGTGTTAATCCAGCATGTACGGAGAAAGTCATTATGGCCCTGGGGACACGGGTAGATAGTAAACTCACCTTTGATGATCACATGCCCAAAGTGTTTAGACATTCCTTCAATGTAGCCCATCTAATGTCACCTAATGTAACCCACTTCGTATAGTCTGATGATGTCACCATCCTACAAATATACCTGTGGAAAGGACAATTCCCAGTAATGTGTATAGCGCATCGTGTTGATGTGTACTCCTGTAGTATCATGAAGTAGTTAGGTAGGGGTTTGAATCCTGCACTGGACAACTGTGTGTGTGTGTGTTCTCCTTGGGAAGGAGCAACCTTTTAGGACAGTAGTAAGAGACCTCAAAAGCGAAAACTAACCTTTGTCAAGTCTGATGATGTCACCATCCTACAAATATACCTGTGGAAAACAAAATTCCCAGTACTGTGTATCGCACGTTGTGTTAATGTGTACTCCTCTAGTATCATGAAGTAGTTAGGTAGGGGTTTGAATCCTGCACTGGACAACTATGTGTTTGTGTGTGGTCTCCTTGGGAAGGGCAACATTTTAGGAGAGTAGTAAGAGTCCTCAAAAGCGGTAAACTAACCTTTGTCAAGTCTGATGATGTCACCATCCTACAAATATACCTGTGGAAAAGAGAACTCCCAGTAATGTGCATAGCATGTTGTGTTAATGTTTACTCCTTTAATATCATAAAGTAGTTAGATAGGGGTTTGAATCCTGCACTGGACAACTGTGCGTGTGTGTGGTGTCTCATTGGGAAAAAGCAACACTCTAGGAGAGTAGTAAGAGACCTCAAGAGCAGTAAACTAACCTTTGTCAAGGCTGATGATGTCACCATCCTACAAATATACCTGTGGAAAAGAGAGCTCCCAGTAATGTGTATAGCTCATCGTATTAATGCGTACTTCTCTAGTATCATGAAGTAGTTAGGTAGGGATTTCAATCCTGCACTGGATAACTGCATGTTTGTGTGTTGTCTCCTGGGGAAGGAGCAACATTTTAGGGGAGTAGTAAGAGACCTCAAGAGCGGTAAACTAACCTTTGACAAGTCTGATGATGTCACCATGCTACAAATATACCTGTGGAAAAAAGAACTCCCAGTAATGTGCATAGCGCGTTGTGTTAATGTGTACTTCTCTAGTATCATGAAGTAGTTAGGTAGGGGTTTGAATCCCGCACTGAACAACTGTGTGTGTGTGTTTGTGTGCTGTCTCCTTGGGAAGGAGCAACATTTTAGGAGAGTAGTAAGAGACCTCAAAAGCGGTAAACTAACCTTTGTCAAGTCTGATGATGTAACCATCCTACAAATATACCTGTGGAAAAAAGAACTCCCAGTAATGTGCATAGCGCGTGGTGTTAATTCATACTTCTCTAGTATTATGAAGTAGTTAGGTAGAGGTTTGAATCCTGCACTTGGTGAGTATGTGACACTGTTAGTCAATGTGTTGTGGGTTTTGCTTTTACCACTGTATGACATATCAGTATGCATTGCACATGTGAGCTAGCTGTGTGGCAAATACATATCCGTACATGTTACCTCAATGATTGCATGTGTGGGAACCCTGCTTTCTCCAAGAACACAGCTGTCATCCTTGCCAGACTGTGCTGCTGCTTCCCAGACCTTAGGTCACATCTGTATGCTTGTGACAAGCCCAGCCACTGCAGTGATCCCTGGCCTAAGTCATCTGTGTCACACAAAGTCATTACAGTTCCTATTGAAATGTGTGAGTGAGGGTCTATGGCTGAGGTATATGTCAGACCTGTTCAAACGCAGCAAAGTCTGTCAATGATGACTATTCATAGGTGTAGAACAACCTATGTGGATATGCATGCAGACCCCTTATTGCTTATGTGATCCACCAAGGGATTCCAAAATACCTTTGGAAATGTGATTAACAAAGGAGAGATGATATAACACTTGGTTGCATGTACACATTGGTACCTGTTCATCATGTTGGTGGCTACTACCTATGTGGTACTGTGGGGATAATATGTTCCGTAAAGGTGGATGACTATGCTTAGTTTGGCTTATAGCTTTACAGCATGGGTTTGACAGCAGGCATCTGTCTGTATGATACCCTTGTGGAGGATGTGTGTGTCATCTGGAGAATGCATTATAGGCCACAGTATGCATTACCAGATGTGGATGGACATATCCCTACTGTGATTGCTTGTACCTAAGAGAGCTATATGCCAAACATGAGTGGTCTCAGTAATGGGTGCAGGTGAGTACCAGTGGTTACTGGCATTGTATAGTCCCTGAAGGATCCAAATGTTGCTGTGTGTCCTACATCTGTGTGTTGGTTGTCAAGACATCATCTAACGATTGGTTATGGTCAGGCTGTTGAAGTGATATATACTACCAGAATGTAAAACAATGACAGATAGTAACAGTATCACTCACAGCACAGTGTCAAACCATGTCATACACACAGGTGTAGTCAGGTTCCGGAATGTGTGTAGTACAATGCATACTGGCCACCAATAGAAACTATGGAGTGTTACTGTGTAATACAGAGCATGTCACCCTGGCCATGTGTCCACTATGCACGTACATGCAGACAATGCACCTCCACCATGTTCACAACTGTACACCTGCAAATCTGTGCTACACACATCCCACACATATTGTCCACTCTCTAACACATGCTGCCAGTACTGCACACATCAGCCAAGTGGCACATGGCCAGACAATACACAACTGGAACCAACACTGGTGTAAACAACACTACAATGACAATCATAGCTTTAATGCATCATGCCTGCTCAGCTACACCTTCAAGCATATCATTACACTCTACTGCTGACAGTATGCTAACATTGCTATACTGCTATATAGACACCCTGTGCATCAGCACCATGGTAGCCTGTTCCTGCATCGATGTTACAGATGACAGGAGGTGGCACAGGTTTCATTATATGCACAGGGTGTGTTGTTGGTTTGCCAGAGGCCTACAGTGAGCCATCCGATTGACATGTGTGTGTGTGTGTGTGTGTGTGTGTGTGTGTGTGTGTGTGTGTGTGTGTGTGGGGCAAGAATACTGGAATGAGCCAATGTTGTTGTAATGTGTGTGGGTAAGCATTAGCCTTAGCTGTCTGGAGTATGTGTGTGTGTCTGCATGCACACAGTTCCACCATGTGGCTGCCATATACGGGTATTTGTGGGACAGCCACAGACTGTACCTGTGAGGCTTTACAGATCACCATCTCTGGCCATGGATTCGGTACCTGTGCCTGGCAGGTGTGCTACTGACACTATCAGGTACTAAGCCAGACTGGGTACTATCCCCAGAGGTGGATGGATGTACACTGGACACAGGTCCCTGCTGGGACTGTCCAGAGCCATGTGCACATGGTCTTCTAGGACGTTCTATGGACAGCCCACCCCCAACATTGCTGGGGCTGGTACTGGCACTATGGGAGCGGCTGTGGCTTGAGGGATGTCCATGGCAACTGCCAGCTGCTGATGTTGCTGGCATATGTCTATGTCAACGTCTCAACCATCCCGCACTGTCCTGACACATGGACATGACATTGCGGAGGATATCTAATGTCTCCCCCCAACGTCTATCAGTGACCTTGGTGTAATGACAGATGGCACCTGCTAGATCACGGATACTGTCAATGACGGCAGTGTTATGTGCCCTTAGTCCCTGTCTGGTGTACTGCTCCATATGTGCCTGTGCCTCCATGACAGCCTGGAACATGCGTGACATTGTCAGACCTGTGGCACGTCTGCCAGTGGCAGGAATGAGCAGCAGTGCTCCTATGAGAACCCCTGAACATCTGCCTATGTGGTACCCTTCCAGACATCTGGGTATGGCTGCTGTGTGTGGGATGCATGTGCCATAAATACCACACTGTCCTGGCCAATGCCAACTGTACACTGTCCCTCAGCTATGGGCATTGGTGATGGATGTATTGGCAGTATGACTGTATGCATGGATGGGGTGGACAGCTGTGTACTGTCGATTGGTGGCCCAACGACAGACCCTGGCAAACACACCTGTGCCTCAACACACCTATCTTCATTATCACTATGTGGCTCAGTGACATCAGTTTCCCTGCTGCAGTGAACCAGCCCTAACACAGCACCTGTGGGAGGAAGACAGGAAACACACTTTACGACCTGTACATGATGTCGGCACACATGAACACATTTATTTTATTTTATTTATTTTACATTTGTTGACCGGGCTAGTCTAGCTGGATACATGTCCATTTTCAGTAGAGGCCTGGGGGGAAAAGCTCCATGTGAAAAACAATATAGATAAAAAACAATAACAACATATAAAATGACAAAATAGAAAAGAAGAGAAATATAATAATAATAAAAATAAAAGATACACATTTTTAAATAAGGTCATGAAAAAGTCTAGAGAATAATATGATAAAAACATTTTAAGTAAGGTTTTTAAAAAAACGTCATCATAGAATATATACAATGTATAGTGTGGAAGGCAGTTACCAATGTTGATAATAAGGAAATATATGTGAAGACTTAAGAAGACTTATGAAGACTGAAGTCCCAGGATTCAGAAAAAAGAAAATATAAATAAAAGGTTAGAAAGTGAATGGAAGTTGATGCAGGTGGTTAATGCACACATGAACACATGCACACATGCACACATGAACACATGAACACATGAACATGAACACATGCACAGATGAACACATGAACACATGCACACATGCACACATGAACATATGAACACATGCACACATGAACACATGCACACATGCACACATGAACACATGCACACATGAACACATGCACACATGCACACAAATACACTCCTCACT
This sequence comes from Protopterus annectens, assembly GCF_019279795.1. Taxonomy (NCBI): domain Eukaryota; kingdom Metazoa; phylum Chordata; order Ceratodontiformes; family Protopteridae; genus Protopterus; species Protopterus annectens. Next base: position 560,650,141 of record NC_056728.1, on the reverse strand, counting down.
ACAGCAGATACCCACACACACCACCAGCAATCCAAAACATACTCAATAGTGGTTGAAGGTGGGTTACAGTATCACAAGGCAAACAGTCATATCACACGTGTCAGCATGCAGAAAATTTGTTGCTCAGGACCATGCAGTGCGAGTGTAGACAGCCCTTGTTAATAACAGTATACATGGCTTTGATGCATGTGTGTTGTTGTTCATTGATTGTCCTCACCCTGGAATGCAATGTGCACATGGACACAACATTGCTGTGCAAGTATTAAAAGGTCTGCAATGTCCTGCGCACCATCACTCACAGGTATACATACCATGGCTGGATGTGCATCTGTGTGTCACATAGATATCCATTTCTGATTACAGTGTCTGTGTCTGTAGCAGATAATTGTGGACACAGGTTTAGCACATGCATGCTATGTATACACACAGGATGAGTGGTGCATGCATACGTGATGGAATACCATTGCTCAACATGGCCATTGTACAGTGGTTATGGTGAGTGTAGGACATATTGTGGACATGCCAGTGCCAGCCATGACATGGCATGCTACAACATGACTGCAACATTGAACATCACACATACCCAATGTATGTCATGTGACCTATACACTAAATAGCATTACAAGACATATATGTGTCTCTTTGTACAAATGGTGATTGCTATGCGTATTGTGTATAGGTGCATATGTCTGCACACACACAACATTGAGATGCATAGCAATGACTGCTATGTGTAGTACTGTGGTCACTGTAACTGGATGGGGTGTAGTACCATGAGCCATCATCATCATGCATCATGTGGTCACTCAAGGCTACTAATGTGTGCCAGACCGCCACCTAGCATGCTGTACCTGAACTGCAGTACCATGGCTACATTCACAATTACACAGCCACTTGTTACATGGGTTTGTAAGGTGCCCAATAGGGAGCATTGCCTAACATAAATATGTTATGTGTTGAAGAGTGTCGCACATCCCCATGATAGGCCTCTACCCCTCAGGTATATTATATGTGCTGAGTGGATGACATGTGGTGTACTGAAGTGTGACCTTACAGTGGGTGTCTGGATACGCCATGTGTAGCATGTTAAGGTGTACTGCATATGACAAAGTTGTGTATGTTGTGTACATGTGTATCAACTATGCCTATCCAATGTCCAGTACGGTGTTGCCACAATTGTGTGCGATGATCTGTGTGTTGCATGTGATTGAGGCAGCTACTGACATTACTGAGATGTGCATAGTCTCACAGCAAACATGCACAGCATGCATTATGCGTAGGTGTGTTACGTGTACATGGCCTACACCTCACCTATGACATGCACATTTCATTAGCAATATTACATTTATAACACACTCACCAGCATCGACTGGCTGCCTTGCTGTCACACCAGAGGGACCTACAAGAATATGAGACAGTTAGTCAGTGGCCGCAACTGTGGCATTGCTACTGTGAGTTTGCTAAACTAAAGTAGTACAACAGTCGACAGTCACAGGCATACAGATTATATTCCATGTATCAGTATTGCACAACACTAGGCAGCACAACTGCTAAACACACAGTACACATCTCACATATGCATATTCTACCAATACAGGTAACAGTAGTCTACAGATAGGGCATGTTACCTGCATGCTCCATGTCAACATGCTGGGTAGCTCCAGCCTCCATGATGACACATGTATGTTGCTGTTCCTGTTGTTGGCCAGGAGCCACCATGCTTATGAGCAGCTACTCCACTCTGGTGAGGGGGGGGTGAATGGCTACCCCACCACCTGTGGCAAGCTGTTGTCTACAGATATCAGATGCATGCCGCTGGACATGTCTAATTAAATCACTGCAGTGATGGCGTACCTGCTCATATGTCCAGTTATGCATGCCTATGTCATTTACCTGATGAACAAGATCTTGCCACAGTGCAGTCCACTCATGCTGGTCCTGGCTAGTTCTAGAGAACAGCAGGGTGTAGTGCTGCACCAGGCTGCTGTGCATTTCCTGTTCCTCTGCAGCTGTATAACACGGGTTGCATTGGTGGGCCATGCCCCTGGAAGACAATTAAACAATATGTGTGAGCAATTCATGTGGCACGCTTAACATTCTAAAGTACAGATATCAATTAACTGCCATATATAGCATCCGATTGGCTGTCAGAGGATACACACGTTCAATACCACATATTAGTGCTCAGGCCACAACTGGCTGACAGTGCCTGGCACGCTATATATATCAAAGCATGTTCTGCACAGCAGCAAAGAGAAGCCAGTATGTAAGACTATACACCAGTACATGGCACACTGTATGTGACACAATGCACCACCTAGCCACAGGAGGTATATATCAAGCTAATGCATAAAGAAAGATATCATCCATTGCAGTGAATGTAAAGTACAGTTACAGTATTACCAGTATACCACCCTAGTCGTTGATGCCAAACCCCTGCCTAACATATGTGCACAGTTGTTAATATAGGTGGCATACTGCTGTACTAGACTATACATGTTGCTAGATACACACGTATACCATGTAACACACATATGAATGAGGGCATGGTACAGGCATAATTAGACACACATCAGACATACATACAACACACAAATGTATGCCAACCCAGATGAGCTTTTCCTGTGTACCATACAGTACTGTGTGTCACTACTTACAAAACCTTATGCCTGAGGTATGTAATCTGTGAGGACTACAGGGAACACACAAACAGTGTTTCCAAGCAATGTGAACATACACCATACTGTACTGTTTAGGCCTACAGCTTCAGGTAGTACTACAGTTCATATGGGAGTTGGATTCACCAGCAGTACCACTCACTAAGCATACATGTATTGCTTTAGCCTACAATGGGACACTACAGTCGACAACAAGGGACTACGTCACACCATATGCCATACTACTTTTTCTGCCAACAATAGCATACACATCTTTTGCTGGGATCACAGCTAGGACACAAGCTACCATGACAGAAACAATTTCACACTAAGCTATCACACCTTTACAGACCTTGCACACATTCACCAAGACATTCAGCATCACACTCAGTCAACCTCACATAGCAATTATTGCACTAAGTACATGTGTGTGTGTATCGTCTCTTAGGTAGGTAATATGCTATTGGCCCTAGGGCCTACAGCAGTCTAGCCATACGCTACCCTGGCCTTTGACACACATGTAATTTAATTTCACTTGCCCCATCAACCAGAGCCACAGAGGTGATTCCCGGGGTGTATTTCCTATCTCCCAACCAATCATCAGGAGTATTTATGACAACTGCTAATGAGGAGCTTTGTTTGCTATTGATAGGTGGTTTGCTCCAGAGTATAGCATGTCTCTGAGATGGGAATCTATCCCTCCAGCATGTGCTGTTTAGTGAGCTGACAAGGTTTAGGGCCCTAGAGCGTGTATCTCCGAGGGATTGTAATATGTTTACGTGGAGGATGTCCAACAGCTATGGGTATGACATAGCTCTGTATGTTAGGCAGAGGTCACCTCTGGGTAGGCGGTATGCAACACAGTCTAGCTGTGGTTTTGTGAGTTGGTCTGCATAGGGCATCTGTTTGAGGCAGGTATTACTCTTTGTGAGGTATGTCTGTGGCCTTTCCAGTTGCTGTAGTTGTCATGTGAGGTACATACCACATGGGGCATTGTACTCTATAATGGGTTTTAAGTGTGATGAGTAGAGGGGAACACTGACCTATATTTCCCTAGATGACACACCTTTTGTGATGACGTGTACCACATAGACAGATTACATGACTAATGTGGCACTGTGATTATCAAAGGGGAGGCTACTGTCCACCTGTGTCCCATGTTCCCTTATCACACCTTCGGTGTTAGGTAGACTACCACCTATGTGGTAGTTAATGGCTACAGTGTTTTTGCAAGAAGGGATGCCACTGCAGTGTCAACACTGAGCTTCAGTCCATGCCTTGGTCACCAGGCACCTGTCACAGTAAATATGACCCCGTGTCTCTCTCTCTCTCTCTATATATATATATATATATATATATATATATATATATATATATATATATATATATATATATATATATATATATATATATATATATATATATATATATATATATATATATATATATATACACATACATACACTCATACATATAAACATCCATTGCTGTACATATAGATGTACATATAGGCACATATACCGTCCACTTTTCATGCTGGGAATATCAATTATGCGACAGTTGTGTGACATACAGTTATGCAATAATATTGCACAGTGTTGTACAGAATGCATTGAAGGTGTCCTCAACCCATGTAGCTTTAGCAGGCCTCACTGGCTGCAACACTGCAAAACTGACAAATCATACCCACAGCATTTAACCACCACATGTCATATACCAGCACTGCATGCTGTTTTCTTTGCCACACACTACAACCTACATAGAAATATGCACATAACAACCTTCAACAACATATATATATATATATATATATATATATATATATATATATATATATATATGTATACACACCCTTCACAAACAGTTGCAGTATGTCCCTTGCCCTATGCACATGTACAGATGCATATATATACGTACTGCTGCCACATATGGATGATTCACAGTATATAGAGTACTCTTCAAAAACATCTACTACATGCCAGCAAATACATATGTGTTACTTGGCTTTCCTTTGTATTTCTCTGTTCCGTCTGTTTTTAAAGGAAATATATATATATATATATATATATATATATATATTTTTTTTTTTTTTGGGTTTTCTCTGTCTGTTGATGTTGCTCTTTCTTTTTCTGTGTCTGTCTGTTTCTGTCTCTTTGTCTTTGTCTGTGTCTCTGTCTCTGTCTCTCTCTCGCTCTTGCTCTCTCTCTCTCTGTGGCTGCAATGATATTATTGCATGTGTGGACAGCAAGTACAGGCTGCTTTTCTAGGTATCTGCACATGTGCATGTGATGGCCTCTGCACCAATTGGTGCCCACCATTTAGTAATTGCATGCAGCCTGCTGTGTGGTAATTGCAGTACTCACTGTCATAGCAGCCCACTGCTATAAAATGCTAAGTTAGGTAGGCGTAGCCCTTTCACCTTTCCAAAGTGGGGCCCATGCTTGTTTGCTGTGGACACCGTTGTGTCAATCAGAAGGTTGGTATACTTCTTATATCTGAAGCTAGTGTTGTAGCCAGTGATTTGCATGTTGTACTCAAACCTGAATGCTGCTGCTTCTAGTACACACTTGTCAGTGTAGAATTTTACTCACCCCTCCAAATGCTAACACAAGATACATGGGAGTATGTACTTTCATTTCTAATTAGACAATTAACTGCCATACAAAAGTAGTTATTGCAATGTATTCTTCTGGCACATGAACTGTTTGTAAACTACTATACTGTAAATATTAATTTACTCACTTCTCAACAGTTTGTGTTTTTTTCGTGTTGACATTAGCACAGGCTGCTCAAGACAACTGGACAAATTTCAGTACTGAGTATGCCTACCTACATCCTTGGTAGAGCCTAAATACACAGGTATATTGTTCTTTTGGGTAGGGGTGCAGAAGTACAGAGAGCCTTATTTATTATTGTGTGATGTTTATCTTGCTGAACATACAGGGTTGCTGTGTACCTGTTAGTCTATCAAGGCAAGTAGTCTGTCTGCGTAGCTCCCACCTGTGGACATATCCAGATTGTAGCCAGAGGTTAGCCTATTATTCTTTGTCTGTGCACCACACCGGTCTTTTCAGCACTGGAACAATGGCATTGTCACAGTTGGTTGCTACCAGTACATGGCTACATCCTTTGATATTTCTGTGTTGTACTCCTACATAAGGGTATGCTTGTGGGACTCCTTCCAAAGCTATTTGCAGAGTGTGTAACAGCAGAAAAGCTGATATGCCTGTGTGTTTCTGCCTCTGCCAGGCCTCTGATACACTCAGGTATATATTTGAACAGCCTCAGGGAAAGGTACATATAAGTGAGGTACACCTGTAATATATTACAGACATTAAGTTGAGACTGTGAGAGAATCAGAGCATATGTATTAATACACCTTTTCTGACGTGCAAGCAGTGCCTACTCTTACTTATTGACATTATTCATTAAGTGTAATTCCCCACTTTTCTTCCTAACGTCAGTACTTTTCAGAGGGATTCAGAGGGACACAGCTAACATTTGTTTACGAATCAGGGACATCCCTGACAAGCAGTCACAGTTGGGAAGTATGGCCTCTGCCCTATTCAAATATGCCAGTGTTTATCCTGCTCTGATGCTGTGTGAGGTTTGTAAAGTGCTACTGTAACATTATTTCCTGATAGAATGGCTGGTTCTCTTTTCACAGTCATGTCATGCAATTCCACAACAACTGCTGGTAAAGATCCACAGAATAAGATTTGTGTTATGGCATTCCTATTTTCCCTTTACATTCACTCATTGTAATGCATGATATATTTATTACAGCACCAACTTGTTGTATGTCTACTGTAGCTTAGTGGTACTTCATGCAATGTAGTGTGTCCAAGATCTGGGGTTCGAGACTGGCAGAGGTGTTTTATTTTTCTGCTCAGCAGAAAAAGGGCCCTGCCATGCAGAGTGACTAAGGCACTTTTAAGCAGTTGTAAGCGGGTTTGCACGGGTTTGCACGACACTTAGCGATGCTTAGCTAAGCGCACACAAGCGCACATTCGTGCACACCCGCTAACTACTGCTTAAAAGTGCTTACTCCCACTAACCCCCACGCTAATTTCTTTGAAAGAAAAGAAAATGGGGAGATAGGAAAGTGGTGAAAAAGGGGGCACAAAGAGGGAAAGACAGTAGGGAAACCAGCTCGGGATGTGCAGGACGGGTGTAGGGAAGGTCCATAGCTGCCCATTTCTTTATCAGCAACTGCTGTGCATATGTTAGAAATTTGGAGTGAAATTTGAAACCTTCCACCCTGAGAGAAGGGTGAGGACAACAAAGTATGTTGTACTGCCAATTATAATTATCAGTTTACATGTCCAGCGGACATGTATGTGAAATGGGCAGCTATGTATGGGGCGTAATGTTTTTGTGGGAACAGATTGCCCTTTTTTTTGTTTTTTCAGGTGAGAGTGGAATGTGAGGTAGAGGAAGTAGGTATATTTGGGGAGGTAGGTTGGGGAGGTAAACAGACAAGACAAACAAGACGCATACAGGGGCGGAATATGACACATGTGGTGGGTGAACACAATTGACGAGGACGGATGTTTGGATATCACAAGCGCATGAGCCCACAGATGGCAACAGTGGAACTGAGATCCCCACCCATGGGCAGTCACCACTGCACCTTCACAGCCCAGAGGGTGGCTGTGCTGGGGGCTGAGTAGGAGGGGCAGGCTCACCCGTGAGTTGCGCCACTCGTGCCTCGAGCTGGCGTAAAGGATCAGCGACCGAACACTTGATCTCCCTACGCACCACAGCCTGGACCATTCAGACGGTGATAGGTGGTCCTCCTCCGGCCACGCTTGCACGAGGGGGATGATCCCCATCCCCTGCAGCGCTTCCACCTGAAGGTGGCACAGGGCCACCAGAGGAGGAGGTCCCAGGCTAGGCACCGGATATGCTGGTGCCAGGTGCCATTGCCAGCTGAGGTGGGAGAGGAGGGTCCGCTGGGACCGGCCTTCCCATACATTCTATGTTTAGCAGGATTTAATGACAATATGGGTTAGTAACAGACAACAGCATTCCAAATTAGTTGTAACAGCATGCAGTAGTTTTCCCATTAACCCAACACACAAGAATTCCAACAGTTGAACAGCAAGCATAACACATGCATATTTAGAACAACAGTGGACATTCCAAGAGCATGTAGGGTTGATTGGTGGCAACAGGCCACCAAGATTGTGGTATGTGAACAGGGCACATGCATCAAAGTACATGCAGATATTTATAAACCAGTAGGACATATGTCCCAACAAAGTTTTTCAGATTACACATACCCATTTAGGTGTGGAATGGCATTATTTATGACCATAAAGTAGGGTGTAAAAAGATCACTCCATTAACAACTTATATCTACTTATAACTTTACTCTACATTCCTACTGACTGCAGGTATATATCCCCTACATGTATTATTACACTAGGCAGTGTCCATTAAATTGTGAAATGGTTTTGATAGTTGTTTATATAACTGACCTGTATCTGACATACAAACTGTTCAGGATGCAGATGTTACTGCTACGTATTTATATATTTCATTTATATTCATATATCTACATATCTGGCTGTCTTCAGGTGACATTATCAGCTACATTTAAACAGACCCCTACATTTCTAGCAGCACACTGACATTTCTGGGGAACACAATCACAAGCTACTCATGTGCCAGATTAACCTGTACATGCTAGCCATGAACCAACAGTTGAGGACTGTATATATGCTTAAGAGCTACTGCCATTCCCTTCATCCACTTTATATGGACCTACCCAAGTGTGGATTGACAGCACTTAATACAACTGTACTATTTCCATAATGCAAGGGTACAACAACATATCAAAGAAAGTGACATGGACACAGTCCAGGAATTATACCTTTATTAATTACATTACACACTTTTGTAGTGGCTCTCTTATTCATTTCATATTTTGGTGCATGCAGAATACTTTTATTCCAGACTTATTACACCTTTATTAATGGGTTACAACACTCTTTTTCAGGCTCTCTCACTTATTTTATATAACAAGACATGCAGAGAAGTTATTCAAGACTTATTAGACCTTTATTAATGGGTTACAGCACTCTTTTTCAGGCTCTCTCACTTATTTTATATAATAATACATGCAGAATAATTACTAACCTGCCTGGTGGCACAGCCTTAGCAGCCTATCTGCATAGGCTTGCCGACTCGCAGCACGGACACCTGTGAAGTAAATGATGGGATATTGAGACATACCTATCCATTATATAGACTACAATAGCATTTCTTACATACTTCATTCCATGGCTACCTACTCAGTAGTGGGGCATCTTGCATGTCACGGGCCTCCTGTATCCATCGGTTCAGTCGGTCCTGCTTCCATCTCTTCAGGTCTGCATGATGGTGACGGACCTGCTCACCAGTCCGAGGGATGCCTGTGGCACTGGTGAGATCATGAGCTAACTGGTTCCAAGCCTCCGTTTTGTACTCCGTCCCTTGAAACTGGCCCTGCAGGAGTCTTGACTCATGATAGTGGACAAGGAGCCAAACCATGTATTTTGACTCCTCGATGCCCCACCGTTGCACTCGAAAGCGAGTACCCTCTCCAGCCATTCTGACTGCAGATGGGAGCTACAATCAGTTATGGTGAGTATTCCTCCCTATGGAGCTTAAATATGCCTCATTTCCCACACTTATTTCTGATTGGCCATTTTTGAAAATTCTCAGCTAACAGCAAACCTGCTTAGCAATGGTTAAACTTCCATTTATAAGTATATGTATGTTAACAGTACATGTTTATTCTAAGCTGTCATGGCGTAGTGATTCAGTACTTTGATTATAGTGCACAGTGTCCCGGGTTCGAGCCTTGTCATTGCTTTTTATTTTACTATTGTCCAGACAGGCTAAAGGGTGTGGCTGTGTTTAGGCGACTTTGCTCAACTTTGCTCTACATTGCTCTATGTTGCCCGACGGTGCACTGGTTAGTGCGGTGCACAGCTCCATGCAAACCTATTGCGCTAGATAAAGCGCTGCTTAGCTATGGGCAACTATATTGCGCTGGGTACAACGCTGCTTAGCTATGGGCAACTATATTGCGCTGGGTACAATGCTGCTTAGCTATGGGCAACTATATTGCGCTGGGGACAACACTGCTTAGCTATGGGCAACTATATTGTGCTGGGTACAACGTTGCTTAGCTATGGGCAATTATATGTCAATATCCTTAATGCTGCTCACCTTCTTATATTTATATATATATATATATATATATATATATATATATATATATATATATATATACACATACATTTTATTCACTAATACATAGGCCATTTCAATGCTTTTTACTAAAATTTCATTCATATATGTCAGGAATTATTTTATATACTAATTTAAAGCATAAAATAGAAAGGGGAGTGGTGGGACTAGAACCAGGAATGCCTCCTCTTTGTGCAAAGGCTCTACCACTATACTATTGCTGTTTGGCTTAACTTGCATAAAAATTTCTTATTATGCTCTTCGATGTCGAAATTGCTAACTGTAGCTAAGCAATGGGCACACCCGCGCAAACACGTGCAAATACGGGAAGCTATATCGGGAATTATAAAAAAAAAAATAAAAAGTTTACATTTTACAATTACAAAGGGGTTTAGTATGTGGGGATGTGTAGTGTTTGCTATGTGTACATTTCAGCGGACTCGCTCATTGCACTTGTCATTTTCACATTTATATAGTTGCAGGGGCGTGGATATTTGGACTGCTCGGCAGTCTTACACACTCCGTGTTAGCCTTCCAGTTGAGTCAGCGCACCCTCATGAATATGCATGGCGCGCTGACGTCATAGTCTTAGACGGCAGTCTCCGAGTAAGACTTGGTTAGTCTTACACAGAGGATTACTGAATCCAACCCATTGTCTAGAACTAGAATTTTTTTGTATTGTCTTTAAATGTGGAGGAATATAAATTATTTTAAGACTTCCACCATTTGCCTTAGATGTAAGAGAAATCCTTATTTATGTATTTTCACAGAGAGATGCTAAATGCTACCATATGCAGTGGGGGCTTTCACCTGGGATAGTCAGATGACAAGAAGTGATGTCATGCTGCAAGTATGCCAGCAGCAATATTTGAGATATTAATTTAAGAACTCTCTGAGAGAGGTAGAGCATTTTTTATTTTGACATCAGCTGGAAAACCCACTCACCACATTTGCCTGCTCTGTAAGTAAATTAACTAGGATACAGTAATTTCTTTTAGATATAGTCAAGAATATAGCTGAGCTTAATTTAGATGTTTTTCTTTATTTATTTGAGACTGTCCTGAAATGTTGTTTTAAATATTTCATGTGATTTTGAACTCTGAAGTAACTGTGACTATTTACTGAGTATTTTCTTGTTCTTTTATTATTTATTAATAAATATAGTTAAACTTTTCATTGTGTCTGATCTGTGTAGAGACATATTTATGTTCTGAGAGTACTTGCATATTTATTTGGTGACACTGTGTGGGCCACTCCTAGTAGCTTTACGCTTGGTCAAACTGCCATTTGGATTAATAGTAACATTACATAGTAAGATTGGACACTCTTTAAAGTAGCTGATAAGTAGTGGCTGTTGGCAGTACAAATCTATCTTATAGTCTGGGCAAAAGGGGGCTAAGCTAGTAAACCTGTGCCAGCCTTTCCCAAGTGTGTGTGTGTGTGTGTGTGTGTGTGTGTGTGTGTAGGCAGCTGGGGAAACAATAGGCAAAGGAAGCTATATATCCGTGAGAGCAATGGATAGAGGAAATTGAGGTATGGAGAGGAGGGAAAGTGGGAAGAGATATAGGAAATGGCACAGGCACTGGTAAATACTGGCTCAGTTAGTATGTGTATTGGTGGTTTTCACAAATAGTACAGAACTCCACTGTGGATAAAAAAAGGAGGGGTGAGGGTTGGAAATGAGATGGTGGAGATATGCAGTAGTGGAAGCTGATCATATGTTGTAAGATGGCGAGGTGATGAGTGGGAGCAGGTAAGAGAAATATGGGGTCAGATTCATTGGGAGGCAAAAAATAGGTGGAATGTGAATGTCTGGAGGTGAAGTCGAAGAGTGTGTGGTGCTGAAAGGGGAGAATGGACCTTCAAAAAGTGACCAGAGGAGTGAAAAAAGGTAATAATAGTTACGCAAAATCAGCAATATTGAGAAGTATGGAGGGGAGGGGAGGAAAGGATGTAGATGCTGAGAGGCTTGGGAAAAATATGGAGGAGTCTGAGAAAGAGAAGCAGGAGATGAGAGGTAGAAGAGAAGTGAAGTAAGAGGTTGCGATAACACAGTGAGAGGGTAAGAAGGGGTGGGTATTATTAGTTGTCATCTATTGTTTATTTTTCCCATGTTGCAGGTAATTCTATTTGCTGTTATTATGCAGGCTTTGGAGGGATTTAGGGGAGAGGGAGTGATGAAGGTGAAACATGACATGATTGTTTTCAAAGGAATACACGTTGGAGGTCTGAGTAAGGTGATAGCTGGAAGTTTGTATGTGTGAAATATATACAAGATATAATTGTATGTGTCAAATGTATACGGTATATATATATATATATATATATATATATATATATATATATATATATGTGTATGTGTGTGCGTGTGTGTGTGTGTGTGTGTGTGTGTGTGTGTGTGGTATGAAGATGTATTTTCACTGAAAATCTAGTTACAGCTGTAAAAATGTTTGAAAATGTAAGAAATATTATGAAGGAAAAAATAAATAATCTTACATAATACAAACCACATGTTGCCCCTTTTTTACCTGGCCACCGTGTTGATGTGTCACTGTTAATACCGATGCTTAATCATTAAAGTTCAGTGGCTTGTAGATTAAATGCTTAACTATGACCAGGTCTGATTAACAATTATAGCTTTGTCATCTGCACAGCATCCACCATGCAATTATGAGACTTTTCTATAAAAATTTGAAAACGACATTCAAGAAACTTATCAAGATTAGCACCTTACATTAAATCCAGTTACCCATTTATAACAGGATTGTTTCTGCAGAACATATTCTCCTCCTCATCAGTTTTCATTTAGTTGCCAAAATCCTTTGAGTAGCTAGAACTTTTAAACTGTCCTCACATCTAGGCAGAATGTAGTCGCATTGCAATAATGCTGCAGAGTGCGATTGCAACATGGCCGCATGGCCTCTTACATTTTTAGTTGTCTTTTTCTGTCTGTTTGATTTTGATCAGCACTCCTGATCTCCCATCATGCTCTACTGACCCATTCATTCCTCCAGGACTGAGGGCTCAACATGTTGTTTCTGCACTTTCATTCACATGGAGGTGAGAGTCGAGTGAAGGGAGTAGTGCTGCCATCCTTGGTGTGTTGTTGTTCCATCACCCTTAGTCCCATACTTACATGCTTAACTAACTTGCATTAAGGATGGCTGGGCTATATGGAGGAACCTCACTGCACATCCCAACCCCCCATCCCAGAGTGTGGTTGTGCCATTGCTCATACTCCCATCCACTAACCTGACCTCTCCACTCCGAGATCCAGCCTACACAAGCGCTCCACTAAACACATGTCATCTCCCATCCATCCCCCAACACAGGCTCCTCCATCCTTCCTGCTAGCTCTGCTGGTCAGTACAAACTGCTAATGAAACTCAGTCACCAAGGTGTTAGTCAGGACTTTATTTCTCTGTGCTACATGGCTCATTTCTAGCTGTCATTTAAGTTCTGAGGTATCTTGAAGAACTAGCTATGCAAAAGTTGTTAAGCTCATTAATGCCCAACCACATCAATACTGCCGAAGTGTATCAACTGCATTAATCTTGCCAGGAATTCATTTGTGCAAGCCTGGAACTCACATCAGATCTAAGAAGGAAATAGACAAACTTTATCTGAGAAATTGTTGTGGTGCCTCAAACTGCATGTAGTGTGACCTATCTAAAGTAGATGGCATTCATATTTTTAATACCATGAAAAAGGTATGACAGTACCTCAAGAATGAAGATGCAGGAAGTCATTCAAGTGTTGCAGAGGGATAAAGTCCTAACTACTGTCCAGCTGACCTCAGTTCGATTAGCAGCTCAGGCAACTGACAGAGTGGCAGGAAGGGATGGGAATGTCCATCCTGGTGGCTGGTGGTTCTATGGCAACTCCCTGGGATCATCCCTAGTGAAGGCTTGGGTCATCATGATGAGGGGATATGGTACAAAGAGGGGGAAAAGGGTGGTGAACATGGCTGAGCTGCAGCAGAGGTGGGGCAATACACTGCACATCTGCATTGTATAACTACCCCTCAGAAGCATCCATGAATGCCACATTAGGAGGGGGCATAGGCCATGAAAAAGAAAATACTCCTGACTGAATGGAGATATCTAGACTTCAAGGACACCCTTAGGATCTGTGTTGGCCCTATCTACATTGGAGTAAGTCTGGGGGCCAAAGGAAAATCTGTCAGACCTTGCAATGGATGTGGGGCAACAGATGTTAGGCACAGAGTAGAAAGGCCATAGGATGATGAAAGGGAGCAACAAGTGCTTAAAAAAGAATGAAAATGCAAGTAAGTTATCTCCTGGAATGTAGCAGTGCATAATTGAATATACTGAACTGCATAGTATAGTTGATTGAATAATTAAACAGAATCAGTCACAAAGCAGAGAAAATAGACTAAAAAGAAGAAAACAAACCTTAGCAAGAAGGGAGTAGTGAACCCCACCGAATTTTGAAGGAAAACGTCAATAGTGTGCAAAAGAGTGAACTAACAATCTGAGATATGCAAGCAACTATTAAAGTAAGTTGTTGCAAAAGCAAAGGTTTAGACAGACATAATAAGACTTAACAATAAATACATAAAATGGCGTAATGGTGAGAATCACCTGATAAGCTGTACTGCTGCTTCAATATCTGAAATGCATCAGACTGAAGCTCATACAGACCAAGTGTCAGTGGTTTACATTACAGTATGTTGGCTAACAAGCTATTTACACAGCCTACAAGTAAAGTGGAACCAATGCTCAGATGTATCCTTAAAATAAAGAAATAGAAGTTTAGCTAATATAAATTAAATAGAAATTGCACATCTAGAAAGTTTGCTGCAGGGAAAAGCATGCACAGTCCACCATATTGAGAAACAAATGTATATTTAAAAATAAATGGTGCATTTTATCATAGTGTGCATCATATGTCACATATTATAATTTCTGGATGTGCAGGTTAAATTTTTACTTAGATGCATGTACAGTAAATGCTGCTTCAGCACTATTACTTTAATAAATTTACATGACTGCACATTTGTACCTAATAAGGCACCAAGACCATACACAGTCATTTCCACAGAATAAGAACAGGTCTAGTACCTTCATGTGCCATTAGGTGCTTGTGTGACAACACACATTGATGTTTAAGTTATCACATTACAAACACATGTACCTGTAGTGGTTCCTTTTAACATTGCCCTATCCAGACACATATTCTACATGGTACAAGTAGTCCAAATAAGCACAGGCCTACACATGTGAACGATGTGACTGGAACCAAATAAAGTCTGGTGCATAATGCACAAGTAAGTCTCAGCAATGTGTATTGCTAGTGCCATGTGTTATGCAGGTGTACATGTGACACTAACCCTACGTAGAGCTGGAAATGACTGAACATTACAACAAGTCATTGATTACCCTACTGGCACAATTTCATTTGTAAAAATAGAATGAGAATGTTGTTGTGTCTTTCGGCTTTTCCCGGTTAGGGGTCGCCACAGCGGAACTCTGATCTGCTAATGATTGGCAGTAGATTTTTACATGTCGAGTTGCCAGCCCTGATGCACAATCTTTAACGAAGGTACGCCCATTCACGCATGTCTCCACACAGAAGACGCTTTAGGTGAGAATCGAACGGGACAACGTCTTACTGTGAGGTGACAACGCTACCGCAGCACCACCACGGCAGTACTATAAATAGAATGAGAATAAATGTGTTATATTCATGCAGAAGGTTTATGTCTGTGTTGTTATTTAAACCATAGATGTATCCTAGGGACCTGCTGTGTTAACATGTACACTTTATAACTACAGCATCCTGTAGTTGGTGGCACTAATACTTTCTAATAGAAATAAGTTAAAATATTGGTCCCAACATACAAACCCTTCATTTTTCTCTGTATGCTTTTACCAGTATTAATTTAAGAACAAATAGAGACAGAAAAGATCAGCAAAGTGCAGAGCATTTCAAAAAGTATGAATACAGTTTACAGCAGTTATTATCGAATGTTAAAACTATAGCAAATCCAAACAGCGTGCACAGGTTCAAATAAAGTATTCGAGATGTAAAGTTAAACAGAAAGACTAAAGAGCATAAGTAAATTCCATGATTTTCATAAATACAGACTCCCAATATTATTCGATGCACATTCATATGGGGGGAGGGGTCATATCATCACAGGTACATATCATTCTCCTCATATCCTCATTGAGGACGTAGCTGACAGAAGATAGTAACTGGGCAGAACATGCACAATGGTGATTTAAGTTATAAAATTGTGAGTACGAGTGCCAAACAAGGCTCCTGATTACAAGGAGTACCAGAGTCTGACAAATGATTGTACATACAAGCTGGGAATACAATAACTTATGTTATTACTTGACTGTTACAGATTGCTTTGTCTTGGAAAGCTGCATGTTGTGTTAGAGTCTGCCCTCACTTGGAACAGCATGGAGTAAGGACATGTAAGGTGCCCTGAAGAGTTAGCTACCACCGGTTTAGTCAGCAAACCAGAATGCTTTGCTCTGCTGTACCTTCTTTATCAGTCATTTTCTTCCTGTTAATCTTCTTGTTTCACATTATCTCAATATGATCCGTCTTATGGCACTTCCTGTATTCTTTTTTTAACAAATCACATACATTTCGAGTGATAACCTGTCACACTTGAAACATGCTTGTTTTTTTATGGGAACTGATAGACTGTCTGTTTCCAGTGCATTCAGCTAGATGTTGCTGTGTTGCTAGCTGTTGTTTATACTGATAATGCATGGCTCACTGTTTACTGTTTACTAAAGTCTAAAAATTTCTTTAGAGATCAGCTTCCTCAATGTGCTTTCATAAAATATGCTATATGCAGACCTGTATCCTAGTATGTCTGTATATCAAACACCAAACTTAGGCTCAAAATTTTAGTTAATTTACACATCTGTATCATATATTCCCATATACTCTCATGTATTATTTTGCAAACATTCTAAATTATCAAATATTTATGGCTCAAATGTGCCTGTAAAATTCCTAGAATTTCTTTGACTGTCTACCAGTTTAGTTGGTTGTACAAAGCTGCTTACAAGTGTTTTAAGTTCTTGTAACTGCTGTATTTAATGGGATGTCAAATTCCAGTTAGCTGAATCCAGTGCTGTCGAACTTTCCAGTGTGTGAGTTCCTGGTCAGCAAATGCACTGTGCATTCGCACATATGTGGTCGATGTGATTAGTAGAGATTGCGGTACAGTGCGGATCAGGAACTTTACCCTTTTCCGCACTGTAGTGGAATATATAATTTGCAGGGGGTGTGGGGGTCACAGTCTCCAACGGGGGGTGCAGGGGGGTTTGCCCCCTGCAAAAATGTAAAGTTTAATGTTGTGCAGTACATTTATACTACTGCCAACCAGAACTGTAGTTCCTGTTCTAACAGGTGGAGGGGAAACGGTATGTTGAATAATGCTGAATCGAATAATTGGCATGTGATTCGACATAGTGACTTGTTCAGTGTTCTGTGTTTGGTGTTGTTTTTCATTGTATTGGACACTTTTTTTGTTTTTTGGTCGCAATTTTGATAATAAACAATATTTAACAACACTGACATTTTCTTTTCTTCTGATATGTCAAAGACTAAATAATGTAGTTCCACTCTTTCAATATAAGTTGTCCTATATTTTCTAGAATCATCACAATAATATGTCACACTTGTTCCTCCATTGCAAAACTGCATCCACAATTTGATTATTTTACTTTTGAGGATTTCCTGCCACAAAATAAACCAATAGTCAAACACTTGCTATGTTCTAGTATCAAACTGATTGCCATTTTTGTACCAACACAAACTCTCTTATAAGGGTTAATACGTGCTTTGAAATGCTTATTTTCCATTTTTAAGTATTTAAATTGTCTTGCTTTGGCCCCAACCCCCCACAAAGAAGCTCCTCTTGGTAACTGATGCTTGCCTTTCAACACCAGACCTTTTATGTGCATGTATGTATGTACCAGTTATAGTTATACTGGTTTACTTTTCATGGCAAGGACTTCATTTCTAGCTGTTGAGCAAGGCCTATGCCCTGAACCTAACCTCCATCAACTGGCATAACTTCTGGCATGTGATTGCAGAACACATCCCCTTGCTTCCTCTTGGATGGATGAGTGAGTGTTGGACACACTATTCTCATCCCTCCCAGATGAAACTCTCAGCACCTAGGGTTTTATTTAATTCTGGATCACCTAGGACATTGCCAAGGCTTCATCATGTTACACCATGCAGCCAGCAATTTTTTGTTGTTTTTGAAAGTAGACAGTTCCTCAAAATATAAACTGGCCTCACTAGTACATAGTTGTGCATTTGCCCTAAAAATGTATTCACAGTAAAAAATAGATTGAAATTAGAGTTGCTAAGCAATGTGCCTCTACTTACAGAGTTCTGCTTTGTGAATGAAACATATATGCAGTAAACATCCATACCAAAGAATATGCATATATGTGAAGACGTATCGCATATCTCACCTCCTCAACCACTGTTAGATACTCTGCATTAGCTAGGACTAGGTCAGAGATATACCTTTTCATGGCTAGGGAATCACTACTGTAGCTTCTGTTATTTCCTCTTCCCAGAAGTGGGCACTTCTTAATTTACTTTTGTAAGATTACATTTCTCCAGATGTGGTCTTACCCATCCATTACTTCTTTTTTAAGCCTAACACCATAATTCTAACTCAGATCTGGTTCCTGATAAGCCTCAAGGATAGCACATCAGTCTTTCTTCCTTAGCAATCTCTTCTGGAGTTCCTTGGTCATACCATTCTGCCACCATGCTACCACCTCTGTTCCATCTGTCCTTACTATACTTCCTTTATCCAGATACCAGCACATTCCAGGCTTTATCCATTGATGCTTAAGTTTCTGTTGGGACAGGTATACTTTTACGTCAGTGTACTAGTACAACAATACACTGCTGATGCATTATAGTTTTGTTTACATTTTTGATATTAGAAAGTTTCTCAATTAACTGACCACTCCACCTCTTGTTCCCATGATTACCTTCTGTTATTCCCTTTCTGCTGTGCTATTTGTGTTCCCTCTGCTGCACCAGAACTAAGGATGTTATGTGATCCAATCTCGCCTACATTCTGAATGATGGGTTCGGAGCCGATCCCTCGGCTCTGACTCGGCACGCTTATGCTATAGAGCGAGGCCTCTTATTGGCTGAGCTTTCTTTATCCCAGGATGCACCACCACTAATCCCCCAGATCTCGTTTGCCACTTACAGAGCTTGGACGTGGTCTCAACATTGGCTGGGCTAAGTACTATATTTATAGTATCTTTTCCTGTCAGAAAATTTCTCTTTTTCAACCCAAAAGCTGTTTTAACGGCTGTTTTTTGTGTATGAGTGTGTCTCTTGGTATTTTATTGATTTTTACTTTAAAATTCCTGTCAGAGAAAGTTCCTTTCAGTCAGAGAGGCCTTCCCCTGTTCTAACTACTTTAGTGGTTGTGTGTGGGTCAAGTACCCGTTTGAGTTAGAGGGTCTTGACCCTCCTTGCTTTCTTCCCCTTCTTTACTGTGTAAAAAAAAAAAAAAAAAGAAAGTTTTCTTGTTTATATTTTTTGACATACTTATTGTGCCTGTGTCCTAAAGCTGTTAGAGTTTACTGTTGTTTCTGTTTTTCATAACTATGTCTAAGGAACATAAACCATCCGGTTTTAAGAAGTGCATGAGGTGTGGGTTTAAAATGTCCATTACGGACCACCACTCCTCGTGCGTCTATTGTCTTGGCGCTAAACATCTCCAAGAATCCTGCAGTGTGTGCCATGCTTTTTCCTCTCGAGTCCTCCAGGAGAGGAAAAACAAATTAATCCTTAGAGGATTAATCAAGCCTTCTTTTGAGGAGGCTTTATCTTCCTCTCCGTCTTCTTCTAAGAAGAGGAAAGCGCCGGCTCCGACCAGTCAGTCGGAGCCGACGGCTAAAAAATGTAAGCCGACTTCTCCATCGGCTCCACGGACTTCGGAGCCGAGGTCGGAATGGTCTGCCTCGATGCCTCCTACTTTGACCCCTCTGGTTTCGGAGCCGAGGTCTGGAGCATCGAGAGGCGGGTCATCCTCATCGGCTCCACTGATATTGGAGCCGATAAGGGTCATCGGCTCAGACACTCCCCCCTCGGAGCCGAAGTCTTTATCGGCGCCGAGAGAAATTTCGGTGAAGGCTTCCTCGGAGCCGATAATAGTGGAATCCTTTCGGAGCCAGTCCCCAGGCCCTTCGGAGCCGATGGAGAAATCGGTTCGGGCCCGATCGGTATCCTCGAGATCTTCCAGGATGTCTGATTCGGACATCGACAGGGTACTCCTTCGACTCTTCCAGTCTCCGGTGTTCCAAAAGATGGTTTCGGCTCCAGCCCATTTGGCTTCGGAGCCGATGGTCCACTCCCAGTTCTTCCTCCTCCAACAGCTTCAGCACCGTTGGAGCAGGTGTTGGTGGAACCAGTGGAGGTGTTAGGGTCAGACCCGACCCTTGCTCTGACTCAGGCTCCTGGGTCGGAGTTCAGTGCACGGACTTCTTCCTTCAGCCCTGGGGGGGAGGCTTCGGGATTGATGCCTTCGGTCCCAAGTCTTCCTCTTGGTGCGTCGGCAGCGGGAGTACCGTCCACTGTCGTGGCCACGGAGGGGGGACCTTCCCAGGATTCTGGTGGTCCCGCCTTCAGGGCTATGAGGAGTGCTCTAGCCAAATCTTCTTTGGCCACCTCCACAGTTTCCCCGGCTCCTTCCCTACTCTTGGAGACTGGGTCATTGGCAGTTCCCCTGTCAGCAGACAGCGGAGCCCCTGGGCCTCAGGTTACCCCCGTTGGGGTTTCTCCCACTCCTGGAGGTCCTTCTGAAGCCTCTTCGGATGAACCTCCCAGGAAGAAAACGTGCAAGAGGAAGCACGTTGACTCCCCTGAAGAGTCTTTGACATCTGACACCGATCTCGATGATGCAGAGGGGTCCCCCAAGTCGTCCTCGGATGATGTCTCCTTTGCAGACATCCTTGAAGCCCTAAAACAACGAGGCGGCTGGCAGTCCAAACCTCCCTCTGCTGATGAGTCGGTGTTCCTGAAGGCCTTCGGGGCTCAGCCCTCCGCCTCCTGGGTGTCTCCGCCCTTCGACGAGCTCTTGGATTTGATCTGTCGAAGGGCGTGGGAACACCCGGACTCTGAGGAACCGGTGCCCGCTCGTCCAAACAAATTTCTTTCAGCACCCCCAGATAGAGAGTTCCTCACAAAAGGTGTGGTTGTGGATGCTATGGTGGTGGCATCTGCTATACAGCAGGATGTAGCAGAGGCTTCTACGTCCGTCCATCCTCCTAATAAGGTGTCTAGGAGCATGGATCGGTACGGCAAGCGCACCCTTAGTTCAGCGGCCTTTACTTTGAGGTCTCTGAACTACCTAACGCACTTTATGAGATTCCAGAGGGATCTGATTAAGGAGCTATCCGATACCCTCTTAGGTAACCTGCCTGAGGAGCTGGCCCAGACGGTTGGATCTCAGCTGGCTACGATGTCATCCATCTCGAACTCGTCCATGAGGCTCATCTCGTATGCGGCCGAGGGGGCGAGTAGAGTGGCGGGTACAGGCATTGCGCTACGGAGACAAGCCTGGCTTCGCCTGTGTCATTTTGCGGAGGCCTTCAAGTCTTCATTCGCCGACGCCCCATTTGATGGGTCCTCCCTGTTTGGGCCCAAGGTGAAAGACACACTTACCCACTGTGAACAGGAGGGTAAGACTCTGACTGCCGTAGGGGCATGATTTTCCACTCCCTTTCGGCCTTATTCCAAGGCTAAAAGAGGAGGGAAGATGTGGTTCTGGAGATCGCAGAAGTCTTACCCCTCTCAGCAGGAAGGTTCCCCCTCCAGAGGCAGAGGAGGGGGAAATTCATCAGGAAGACACCATCCCAGAGGCGGCAGAGGCCCCCGCAACACTGGAGACCGCGAGTCCTTTCGTGGCTCCTCAACTTTTCATAGTCCCTGTGGGATTGCCCGGCTGTGCTGCTCCGGAGCCAGTCGGGGGTCGTTTTTCGAAGCACCTAAAGGCCTGGAAAAGGATCACTCAGGACCGATGGGTGCTTCAAATTATCGCTGGAGGTTACTCCATCCCATTCTGTTGTCCCCCCCCCCCAGTCCAAAAGAATCCCGGACCCGCCACCCAGTCAATGGGATACCGCAGCCATAGAAATTTCAAAACTGCTGCAAAAAGGAGCCATCCAACCGGTCCCCGCAGACCAGATCGGATTAGGGACTTACTCAAGATTCTTTTTAGTGCCAAAAAAGACCGGGGACTTGAGGCCCATTTTGGACCTAAGCAACCTAAACCGTTCAGTCAAGAAATCCAAGTTCCGAATGGTCACTTTACAAACCATTCTCCCGTTGTTGGAGAAAGGTGTTTGGATGTGCTCCATAGACCTAAAGGACGCGTATTACCATATCAAAATACATCAAACGTCCAGGAGACACTTGTGCTTCAGCCTAGGAAGCAGTCATTTTCAGTTTCGTGCGCTGTCCTTTGGTCTCACCACAGCCCCCAGGGTGTTCACCAAATGCTTGGCAGTAGTGACTGCTCACTTGAGGAGTCTAGGATTCCAGGTGTTCCCGTACCTAGACGACTGGCTTCTAACTGCCACCTCAAAGCATCTACTCCTACAGAGCCTGCAGGCCACAACATCACTGGGCAATTCCCTAGGAATCACCTTCAATTGGCCAAAGTCTGTGTTACGGCCATCTCAAAGGATAAAATTCATAGGGGCAGAGATAGATTCAAACCAGATGCGGGTCTATCTACCTGCAGACAGAATTCAGATCATACAAAATCAGGTTCGAGCCCTACTCCCCAAGTCCAAAGCCCCAGCCAGAATGGTCTTGCAACTATTGGGATCGATGTCTGCCACAGTTCTGCTAGTTCCCTTGGCAAGGTTACACATGAGAATCCTCCAGTGGCTTCTCTCAACTCAATGGTCCTTTCAGGAACTCCCTCTCAATCATCTAATATGGATCACAGAATCTTGCAGACGAGACCTTCGCTGGTGGCTAGTGTCATCCAATTTGGATCAGGGACGACCCTTTGCTCTTCCTCCTCCGGCAGCCACGTTGACCACGGACACCTCCCAGATGGGGTGGGGGGGGCATTCCCTGGGCAGGTCAGTCCAGGGCAAATGGCATCCGAAAGAGACCTCTCTCCACATCAACATCCTAGAGATGAGAGCAGTACTCCTGTCCCTTCAAGCCCTTCACTGTTACCTCCCTCAGGGCGTAATTGCTGTTCACACGGACAACATGTCAGTTGTCTGGTACCTGAACAAGCAGGGAGGGACCAGATCCTATCCTCTTTGCAGAGAAACGATGAGGGTCTGGGAATGGGCAATCTCAACCAATCGCTTCCTAGTGGCAACTCACATACCGGGCAAATCCAATGTCGTAGCCGACAGGTTGAGCAGGACCATTCTCTCTCCTCACGAGTGGTCTCTGAACATAACTATTACAAGACAGATTTTCAGCGAATGGGGAGTTCCTTGTTGCGACCTCTTTGCGACTCCACTGAATGCGAAGTGCAAGGATTTTTTCTCCCTATCCCCGGCTCCGGGGAAGAGCCCTATGGATGCGTTAGTCCATCCTTGGCCCACCGGCCTGCTTTATGCCTTCCCTCCAGTTCCTCTCCTACCCAAGGTAATTCAGAAGGCTTCTCTCTTAGGGAGCAAGATGATCTTAATTGCTCCTTACTGGCCTCGTCAAGTCTGGTTTCCCTATCTTCGGAAACATGCTCTGGAAGGTCCATGGTTCCTGGACCAGATCCCAGACCTACTGACTCATCAGTCGGGACTACTACACCAGTCCCTACACACATTAAGATTGACGGCCTGGCTCCTCCTCTTCCAACCATAGTCAGGAGACATGCACTAGACCCAGAGGTAGTGCGCATATTGTCTTCAGCCCACAAGTCGACTACGAAGAAACTTTATTCTAGCAAATGGAAAAGATTTGCTATATGGGCTCAACTCCGGGGCCTGGACCCCATTTCAACTCCCGTAGCAGAAGTACTCAAGTTCCTAACCTCTCTTTTCAACCAAGGCTCTTCTGTTTCTACCATCAAAGTACAATTGGCAGCAATTTCTAACTTTCATGAATCCATAGACCCACCTTTAATGAGCAACAGGTTGTGTAAGACCTTCTTGAAAGGTGCTGCTCTATTAAGACCTCCAGTTTCCCATCCTGCACCTCCATTGTGATCTCGATATAGTATTACGTGCCTTGACTTCTTCCCCCTTTGAACCGGCAGCTACCTGTGATTTAAAGTTTCTATCATGGAAGACAGCTTTCCTAGTGGCAATTACTTCAGCCAGAAGGGTTTCAGAACTTCAAGCTTTGTCAGTAAAACCTCCGTACTTGGTTTTTCATCCAGACAGAGTTTCCCTCAGACCGAATCCTTCTTTTGTTCCTAAAGTCTGCTCTACTTTATGCTTACAACAGTCATTAGAGCTCCCAGTGTTTTTCCCAAAATACTCCAATGAAGCGGAATTTATTTTCCACACACTAGATGTCCATAGGCAGTTACGTTTTTATTTGGATAGGACCAAACAGTCAAGGAATACATATCAGTTGTTTGTGTCCTTTGCAGAAAACAAATTGGGCAACGCAGTCACAAAGGTCACTATTGCCAAATGGATCAGGGATTGTATTACTCAAGCTTATATTTTTTTCTAACGAGGAGCTTTCCACCACTGTCAAGGCTCATTCTACAAGGGCTATGGCTACTTCGGTAGCATTTCATTCTAAGCTTGCTATTGGTGACATTTGTGCTGTGGCTACATGGTCTTCCCCGCATACTTTCATTTCTCACTACAAATTAGATGTGGCATCTAGAGGACGAGCTTCATTTGGTTCCACAGTGCTCAGGAGTGTTTTCCAATGAGCCACCCGGGATTTAGGTGCTAGGGACGCTGTCCCATCATTCAGAATGTAGGCGAGATCGGATCACATAACATCTTTTAGTTATGTACTCACCATAACTTCAGATGTTTGGGATCCATCTCGCCTACATTCCTAATAACCCACCCTCCTTCCCCCTTCCTTGGAGATCAGAGGATATCAGAAGGTCCGAATCCTGTTGTTTCATCTTGAAACATCTAACAATGTTATATAAACAAGCTGTGCATGTGTGCATGAATGCGGACAAACAAGATCTGGGGGATTAGTGGTGGTGCATCCTGGGATAAAGAAAGCTCAGCCAATAAGAGGCCTCGCTCTATAGCATAAGCGTGCCGAGTCGGAGCCGAGGGATCGGCTCCGAACCCATCATTCAGAATGTAGGCGAGATGGATCCCAAACATCTGAAGTTATGGTGAATACATAACTAAAAGTTTCCTTTCTCCCCCACCCCTACTAAGAATAGCATGCATTCTGTAGGTAGACTGTACTGTAGCTTTCTTTTGACAGATGCTACAATTTCTTGTGACTCTCACATATCAGTACCACTGACATCACTTATGACTAGCGTATATGCAACAGTTTGTTGTGGTTGTATATAATCTG
Source organism: Protopterus annectens (assembly GCF_019279795.1). Lineage (NCBI taxonomy): Eukaryota > Metazoa > Chordata > Ceratodontiformes > Protopteridae > Protopterus > Protopterus annectens. The sequence continues at coordinate 560,624,717 of NC_056728.1, read as the reverse complement.
AAAGAATATGTGGCATAATTATATTCAGTTTACCTGCACTTCTGACAATGATTTTACTTATAAACATTTTGAAAAACTATCACCTATTTAACAGAATGTACCATCACTGATCAGGTGAGAGTCAGATAAAAGCACATATTTATTTTGTTTCCCTTTCATGCCATTTATAAGCATTTATCTCACTAGCTGTTAACGCATTAAGCATGTGTGCTTATTGCTTCCTACAAAGATGTCATAAGTAAATGTAGCAAACAGCAAAAAGAAAAAAATAATAATATTTTCCCATATGCTTGAATTTACCAGTGTTATATGACACTGGAATTTTAACTCAGAGGACTAAGGGTATGATCTCATAAGGAGTAATTAACACAATCAGACAGTATACCTGAGTTATCTGTAAAAAGAAGTATTTGCGTCAAAGGTGCTTACTTGGCTAAAAATAAATAAATAAACAAACATTAGATGATTTATAATAGGACTGTCTCCCTAATAAGGAATATGACAAATATGCTGCATATATCTCCTTCACATGCTAGAAAACTAAAAGTAACACTGCATCATGCTCATATCGGGCCAACATATAAACATTTTAATGCAAAGCCTGTGCCTTGAGCTTTCAGGAGGTACTGTCAGGTTACAGACCTGGAAAAACTAACACTGCTTGTCACTCTGTTGTCAGTGTGCATTTTGTTCAGCATATTTTCACCACTGTGCTGTTGGCTATACACATTTAAATTCAGTCAGCACTGCTATAATGACATCTTCAAAGCTGTACTGAGATGTACTTCAGGAGATATGTTTCTGACAGGGTTTCTTGTTTTCTTAATAGTAAAAAAGTAAATGTGGCAGCAAGGGAACAATTAGATTTGATCAGTATTGTTTCAGATTTCTTCATGTTGCAGTTGTTACTTTTCCTAGGCTGACAGCTATTGGTGTGTCTGTGCTGCATTTCAAAACAGAACTGTCTGCTTTCTCAAGTTCTCATGGGAGCTTTTCTTTTTCTTCCAAACACAAATACTTGTATCAGAGAAATCTGAGTACAGTGTTTAGAAAGTACAGGTTTTCAATTGTAAATATGCCAAAGACAAAGGAAAATACCTTTTTGTGTGTGTAAACCAATGATTTCTCTGTTTCAGCATAATGATGATATTATGGGTGATAATAATATTCAGCAGGTGTCATGGGTGCCCCACATAATCCACTTGATTCAGACAAATGTCCATATGCAGTCTTATGATTGTCTCCCAATATATTCACTCCAAAATTATAAAAATATTCATAGCTTCTTTGAGATGCATTGTCATACAGAGGATAATGACTAACATAAAATGTTTTCCTGGAAATTATACTTCATAAGATGTCACATAAATGCATAAATAAATGGGATTTCTGAAGTGAAGCTTGAGCCATTTTTTAACCAGGAAATAGTACTTTGGTGGGTGTTCGTAAATAATTATGAACCTGAAAGTGAAGCTTCTGAGGTCATAATTAATTGCACACAGCTTAGGAAATGTAATCCTGGTAAGATACCGCATACCATTCTCATATTTTAATTGCCCTTTTTTAATACCTAAGTTTTATATAGAGTTTGTACTCATTCTTTTGTTATTGCTGTCTCTGAATAGTAGGTTACAGTGAACTGGACTTTTTTTTTTTTTACTGTTGCAAAGTTTATTTTGTGATATACCATTCTGCAATACTGAAAGTCATTTTGCTGCATTTAGTAGAAAGATAAAAACATGGGCTTTCATATTAATTCTACATAATGAATAATAAACTTGACCATTAAAATTCTTGTTCAGATCTATTGCCAATATTGTGGAAATGACAGAAGTTGGAAGCAATATTGTTTTCAGTCATGTACACCATAAAACCTGGTTAAGTAAACTGTGGTATGTTGTCATTAATGTCTGAAATCTGTAGGAAAATTACACAGTGCTTCAATATTACTGTTTGCTGTTTTGTACAATATTGAATGTATGAACATAGTGCAGAGACTAATGATTAGCCCTATTGCTTTAAATAATGTCTGGCCATGTAGGCTTGGGAGCATCAAGCAATCTGTTGAGTCTGCATTGAGCAGAGGAACAATAGAGAATTAAGCTCCAGGACAGTTCTTACAGGTGTCAACTTAATCATTACCATTAGAAAAAAAAATCATCACCTACTTCAGTTCTACTATCTCTTGTGTCAGAATTCCAGCTGGAAAGATTTCCTAGGTGGAGTAGTCACAGAGTTCAGTATTATTCAGTATTATTACTTATAACTTAACATCTTACATCAAGAATCATGCAAAAAGTCAAGAAAACAGGACATAAGGAACTCAGGCCAATGTTAGGTATCATATTTACTTAAAAATTGATGGAATAAAGAGTTGACTTTAAGATACATTTTGTGAGGAGTATTAAGTGTCTAAGTTTAACATGGTACGTGACAAGGGTGTATTATATGCTTGCCAGAATGTGAAGCAGTGTAACAAGCCTGTTAACTTGATTTTTCATGAATAATCATCCCTTGTTATGTACTGCAGTTGCATTACATTCAGATAACTGTAGAATGTCTGTGAAACTTCAGGGAGAATTCAATAAAGCCTACATATAGTGATTTTTCAGGTAGGCATAGTGGCATGGCCCCAACATGGAAACCAGCTGCAGAGTGATCCAATAAACAGAGTAGAGATGCGTGCACGAGCGTGAGGACACCAAAGTGTTTGTGGAATGCAAATCACCTCATAAGCTGGTGAAACCCATACAAATGAGGATGATTTGCGATCCAATAAGCAGAAAGGCACCAGTGTAGGTGCCGTGTTGGTGTTAGAAATGTACACGGAAAAAACATGTACAGAAATGTAAAATTTAAACAGGGGCTGTAAAAGCCCAAAAAAGAAGGTTGGATATTGCACTGTAGGCATGCATATGGCAAAAACTATGGCCAGTGAGTCCAAAAAACAATGCAAATAATTAAAAAATATTAACATTTTTTAATACATATATTACGTTTGTATGGCACGCACAACACACAAACATGCCGTTATGCAAAAAAAAAAAAAAAATTAAAATGTTGAAAAACTGAAAATAAGATATTTGTAAAAATAATCCATTATAGTGCCCTGCTTGCAGAGTGTACAATGGCAGATTTCAGTGGTTGCTAAGGAGGCAGGCCCTGGAGTACTGAAGTATCCAGGGTATATTCAAAGTAGCTCTATGCAAATGAGCTGGGGTTACTGAATAGCAAAAAGGGCTATTGCATCTGCAGGTACAACCCATGGTAGGGCTAGAACCATGTAGGTAGTAGTAGAACAGGTAGCTGGCATCAAAAGGGGGTGTGTCATGCTATGTGTAAACGGATTGGAGTTCAGCGGCACCCGTTTGTGCTCACCTAAGCACAGCTAAGTAGGGGCATGTTCAGTGCTGCTAAACTGTGTTTAGCTCTGTGGCATGTCTTTTAGTTGGTTTATGCTAAGCTGAGCATGCCCATGCATGAGGGTGTGTCCAGACTGCTGAGCACTGTTCATACTAGCTCTGTGGGTTTGTGCACTTTGCTGCAGTGCTTAAAAGTTAAAGAAATTAAAAAAATAAAAAATAAATGACTGATAAGCCCTGTTCCACTGACACTGGCCCATTCAAACCCCTCAGTGATAAACCTGGCAGGTGGAATGCATCATAGTCAGCCAATCACACAAGCTGCATCTGCAGCACACCAGTATAAAGTATGCATACACCATTCAATCTGATTTTTCCCACATACTCTACACCATTGGAGTACACACTTGGGACATTTAACTGACAGAATGCTAGGGGCTGCTGCTGCTCTGCTACATCTGTATGTGCTAGAGGCTGAGATCAGTGCTGGTGCTGATGCTGACCATAGGCCTAGACTGAGAAGGAGAAGAGTGTTCAGGCCCAGGGTAACCTTCCAGGGGCTAAATGAGCTGGAGATAGTAGAGTGCTACATGGTGGACAGGGACATACTACAAGAACTCACTGAGCTTTGCTGCCCTCAACTCAGACCCAGAGCCAACAGAGGGGAAACCATTCCAGTGGAAGCAAGGGTATGTGTAGCCCTAAGAATATTATATACAGGTACTGTTCAAAGAAGACCTACTGGGGACATGATGGGAGTCTCACAGGCATCTGCATCCAGGGTACTCCACCAGTTCCAGGCTGCCATGCAAACACATACCAGTAAGCACATATATTTACCTCAGACCCCTGAGGAGATGGCCAGCAATATGCATCTCTTCCACCATGTAGCACACTACCCTGAGGTACTGGGTGCCATAGACTGCTCTCATGTCCACATCAAAGCACCACCTGGTGATGAGGGTAGAGTCTATGTCAACCACAAGGGGTATCACTCCCTGCCAGGTCATATACAATGCCCAGGGCATTATCATGAATATGTGTGCTGGCAGCCCTGGCAGTTATCATGACTCCCACGTCTGACACACATCTCAGCCATACCAGACGTTTTCCAGGGGGACATCCGTGCAACCATCTACTGGGAGATGCTGGCTACGCACTGGAACTGTGGATAATGACACCCATCAGAAATGCACGCACACATACCAAAGAATGCCATAATGAGGCACACACACAAACTAGGAACATCATAGAGCATGTGTTTGGGCTGCTTAAGTCATGGTTCCGGTGCCTCGATATATCTGGTGCAGTCCTGCAGTACTCTCCAGCCACATGTGCACACATGTTCACAGTATGTGCCATGCTAAACAATATGATCCTGCAGAAACAGCTGCTGCAGGAACATCACAGGGAAGGGACACAGAGACCTCACCAGTGCCAAGGTCCATACAGCCAGAGGGGGGCTTGGAGGAGGAACCCCCTGAGCCTGTCCTTGTGGGCAGATGTAGGCATCCCCAGTATGCCCTGGCCTTGGCAAAGAGGCAGTGCATAGCACATGCACTGACATCCTAGAGACCTAGAGACTGACACCTCACTCCGACTCACATACATAGTACAAAGGATGCCAGCACACCACACAACCTGTACCTTACCTTGTATTATCTGTGTACTGCATGCATCAGACAGAGTCAGCTCTGAAGCACTGTGATCTCAACTGCTGCAGGCACAAGATAAGTCAGTCTTCTTTACAACAAATATATGGGGTACTAGACTATGGTAGCATATGTATGGACCTACTGCATGTATGCTAGGAAATAAAGTGGGCTACTGGGAAACCTGCAGACAACTAACAGCTATGTGGAACAACAGGAGCTCTCAACCAAATACTGGTAGTCCCATAATATGCAGTAGGCCACAAGGCAGCAAAAACCCACTGCACTAAGTGAGGGAAATGACAAACAGCGGGGTCATAGGACAGATGCATTACTGTCAATGTTAGAGTTCCCTACCCCTAACACACCCATGTTCCCATACAACTGCACAATCCCAGGGCTGTCCCAATCAACCTGGTGACATATTCTATTTCCACAATATGCAGGAGTCAATGTGCTATGTATGTCTGTGCTTGATAGTGTCAGGAATTAAACTGCACTGTCTGGTGGCTGTTGTGGTTTAGTGGGCTAAGTACATTGCCATGGTTGATGGCGTTCATGGTTCGAGACTGCCTGTGCCATATTTTGCATGTGAGCTACACCTATGGTAGGAATTCTACAGGCTGGTCATATGTCACTATTTGTTACTGCAAGAAAGCTGGACAAAGCCAGAGATAATGGAGGGACAGGGGGCCACAGGTAGCTCAGAGTAACCTACATGGTGGCTAATAGAACAGGAGGTTGTAACAAGTCAAAGTAGCGGCAGGATGTCAATGCCATCACTTAACTGTGTCAGTATTTATAACAAGTCAGTGGGCACCAGCATACCTCTCAAATGTACAGAGTTTTGCAGAATGTCCACAGTTTTGCCTCATATATTTGGTCTATTTTTCGTAACATTGCAGTTTTGTGGCAAACTACTGGCAAATCAATAAAGGTTGACATTAAAAAATAATGACAAACATTTGAGATGCAGACTTCATACCCTTTAGAAAAATTCATGCTAATACAAAACCTGTTATTCTACCAACTGTCCAAGTTTGTAAGAGCAATACTAAAGAATTGTCCCTAGTATTGGGTCTGTGTCCCACTTTTATATATGACTTTGTTCAGATTTCTTGCTCTAACAGGTTAAGAGGTATGGGCACCATGTAGCATTATAATATCAATACAACACAAACTGTCTGGGGGCGAGAGCAGACATATGGGGTGCAATGCTGGGCATCCTGAAAAACAGGCACAGTCAGAGGTGTGAAGTCTATAACCCTGTGTGTAGTGTTACATCTTGTACCCAAGTCACAGCATACCTAGAACTACATAGAGCTGCAACTGTGGATAAACTCAGGAACAGGAGTGGGGCAAAGGCCCACAGATAAGGAGAAGGATGAACTACTGGCCAAACAAATGTAGAAAGGGCAAAGTAGAATAGGTTGCGCAGTAGCATGGGTTCCCTGCTGTGTGTGGAGTCAGTAACTCAAATGTCTGTCAGCAGTTCCTCATGTCAATCTATAATGATCCACCACTGATGTACCAGGCAATCACATTGCTATGTAAAACATACCAAACATATGATGAAAAACCTATTCAGTCTAATACAATTTATACACACCTTAGGTATTAGTCAGATATTATGGCCAGCACACAGCTGGGGAATCCCTTGGGCATTATATCAGGGAGGTGCTGGACTGTGTAATCAGGTGCAGCAGCCAATTTGCTATAGAACACAAAATCCCGTACTGGAGTACAGGTAGATCTGGACTGGAATCCCCTTGTAAGTAGTGATGGTCACACTGAGCATGCTCCTACACTTAGCTAATTTTAGTCCATGTCTGAAGCCTCATCTGCCTATAGAACTGAAATGTCAATATATCTCTGTGCATACAGACAGCTGTGTATACCTAACTGTCTCTCCCTATCCCCATCAGACATGATTACCCTTATCTATCAGTATGCGGCACATATAGGATATCTATGTATCTGCAGAGTTTTATACAGATACACATCTATATATATATATATATATATATATATATATATATATATATATATATATATATATTATATAGAGAGACAGACAGAGGGGGAGAGAGACAGAGAGAAAGAAAGACAGTGAGAGACAGAGAGAGAGAGAGAAAGGCAGAATGATGTAGTGCTGCAGCCACTTGCACACCAACTGTTATCAGTGCCGCGTGCAACTTGTATGGTGAGCTGTAGTATGCATTAGTAGGTAGGTAGGTGTTCTAATCTCACATCAGGCACTTTGTGTGTGTAGCTATTCCACATGCAGCATAATACATATGCCCAACAGGCCTGTGTCTGTGCAATGATTAATCATTTTATGGCCCTATGACTACTGTCCTCCACAACAGTGGCCTCCCTGTCAACAGCTGCTGATGTCATCCACCCCAAAAGCAGTGGCAGACACTCTTCAAACACAAGAGCACAGTGGTGCATGCAATATGTATGTAGCACTATATTCTATACAACTAGATAGGTAGGGGTTATAATTCCAACAATGGAAACTCTGTGAGTGTGTGTATGCGTAAGTATATCCCCTTAGAGCAGTGTGTCTGTTTTGCCTATGTGTGTGCAATACTAATACATTTTCAGGCCCATGCCTACCTCTTAACCCCCACATTGGCTTACTTTACAGGACTTGCTGATGTCATCCACCTTAGAAGCACCGTTAGACACTCTCTAAATATTTAAGCTCAGTGGCACATGTGATAAGTATATAACACTATAGTATATACATCTAGATAGGTAGGGGTTCTAATCCCAACAATGGCAATTCTGTGAGTGTGTGTATGCATGTGCAAATATATCCCCTTACAGCAGTGTGTCTGTCTTGCCTATGTGTGCAATGCTAATGCATTTTAAGGCCCATGCCCATCTGTTAACCCATCTGTTAACCCCCACATTGGCGAACTTTACAGGGCTTGCTGATGTCATCTACCTTAGAAGCACAGTGAGACACTCTTCAGACACAATAGCTCCATGGCGCATGCGATAATTATGTAGTAGTATAGCATACATAACTAGAGAGGTAGGGGTTGTACTCTGAAAACCAGCAATTTTGTGACTGTGTGTATGTAAGCATATCCCCTTGCAGCAGTGCGGCTGTCTTGCCTGCACACTTGCGCATGTGTGTGTGTGTGTGTGTGTGTGTGTGTGTGTGTGTGTGTGTGTGTGTTTGTGATGGTCATATCATTTTAAAGACCTGTTAACCCCCCCTTGGGAACCTTTCAGTGTCTACCAATGTCATCCACCTTAGAAGCACAGTTAGACATTTTCTAAGCATGCTAGCTCAGTGACGCATGTGATAAGTATATAGTATTATAGTGTATATAACTAGATAGGTGTAGGGGTTCAACTCCCAAAACTGCCAACTCTGTGAGTGTATGTGCATGTGTAAGCATATCTCCTTGCACTAGTGAGGCTGTCTTGCCTGTGTGAGTGTAATGGTTATACAATTTGAAAGGCCTGTTAACACCCCATTGGCAACCTTTCAGGGTCTACTGATGTCATCTACCTTAGAAGCACAGTTAGACACACTCCAAATGCATTAGCTCCATGGTGCATGCAATAAGTCTGTAGAACTATAGTGCATATAACTAGATAGGTAGGGTTTCTACTCTCAAAACTGCCAACTCTATGAATGTGTGTGTGTAAGCATATCCCCTTGTAGCAGTGTGGATGTTATGTGAGGGTATGTGTGTGTGTGTGTGTGTGTGTGTGTGTGTGTGTGTGTGTGTGTGTGTGTGTGTGTGTGTGTGTGTGTGTGTGTGTGCAATGGTTATAAAATTTTAAGGTCCTGTGCAAACCTGTTAACCCCGCCCCACTGGTAACCTTTACAGTGCCTGCAGATGTCATTCACCTGAACAGTAGTGGCAGACACTCCAAATACACATAAGCTCCATGGCGCATGTGATATGTATGTAGCATTAGACAGATAGGGGTTCTACTCTCAAAAAGGGCAGTTCATGAGTGTGCATGTGTGTGTGTACATGTACATATATTCCCTTGCAGCAGTATGACTGCATTACAGTTACCACCTATCCCACTGTTTAAGTTGCAGTCCATGTTTGGACAGGTGTGCCCTGTAAAAACTAAAAATGTCCCAAGAGTGTAAGACAACAAACATATGCAAATATCCCAAGAGTGTAAGGCAACACATATTTCCTACATTATTCTAATAGTTTCACAAAAAGTCATTTTACATTACAAGCACCTAAATGTTATAAGAAGTAGCATAATCTAGGCAAATACTACAAAACTAAGATGTTACATTGTCAATTAAGTGAGGTTGTGTCCATTGCACTCACCATGGCTATAGTTTCTCTTGCCAACTCTCATGTTACTATAAAACGTGTCCTACATTGGGCATTTGATAAGGTGGCAACCCTAGTCTGTCTTGCCTATGTGTGTGCAACATGTATACATTTTTAGGCCCTGTGAGTAGTTGTTGCCACCCAAATAACCCACATGTATGTAGGCATGAATACTACCCACCACCATCTACATTTGTAGGTACTGACCAAGATTGTGGATGACTGTAAGTTGGGTGCTGTCTGTCAGTGACTCCCCAAATGATGTTACCGTACTGCAAGAGGGTCTTACATTAACTACAGACTGCTGCCAAGGTCCTGGCCCCAAACTAAATGCAAAAACCGGTATTATCATACCATTAGGCAAAGACATGGCCCCACTGTTTACCACATAAATGGCAATCCCCTAAACACACATATTAGTCATAAGAGACTCCATTCTAAGACACACAGATGTGCATCTCACCAGGCTGTATATGCAGAAGGTCACGGTTACTTGTCTGTCAGGTGCCAGAATCTGCCATATCACATACACACTGCTGTCTCTCAACAGGTACTGTTATGAGTCTGCCATAGTCCATGTTGGTGTTCCTGACCTGAGACATACCTCCTTGGACTATATGACATAATCATGATTGAGCCGACCGATTATGTGTCCCAGGCAGGCATGTCACTAGCCTTAAGCAGCATTCTGCTATCACCCAGAATGATGCCGCAATACAATCAGAAAATGATTGACCTTAACAATTGGCTTGGTTCCTGGTGCCATTCCAGGGGGATCCAGTACCTGACAGCCTGGAATGATATGATCAACAGACCATGATACTTTGTCAGAGATGGCCTTCATCTGTCTCACCTGTCCTTCAGGCTTCAGGCCATGGTTCTTGCCACCCTCATAGTGCCTTTATTAGGAAAAGTGGTGATGTTAACACTTCCAACATGAAAATTTCCACATATCACAAATTTAAGGCCATGTTGCTAAACACTAGGAGTCTAAACATGAGTCTGCATGCATTGCAAGCAGTCATTACCCTGGACAATGCTAACATCTATGCAGTCACATACACATGGTTCAAGGCTGCAGAGAGCATACCAGCCTTACATGGTCACCCATCCTATCATACAGTCAGACCCCAAGGTGTGGGCAGTAAAGGCAAGGGACGTGGGGTTTCACTATATATGGAAGACATACACACCTCCAGGCTGGCCAAACAGTAAGGCATACAGGAGACACTCCAGGTGCAGTTAAGCATTGCCAAGGCCCCTATTCAAATCATAGTTAGCTACCGGCCCTCACATGTGACCAGGGAGTCCATTCTGGCTATATGGACCTGTTCAACTCTATAAGGATTCGACTCTGTACTCTGATCCTGGGTTACTTTACATACCCAAACATAGATTGTAAGAAGTACTCATGCCAGCACACAAACACCCAGAGATTCATAGAATTTGGCAATGCAAACACCTTGGAACAGTTAGTTGCTACTCCCTACATGAGGTGAGCATCTCTTGGAGTTGATATTAAACAACATGGGTAACCACTGCAGCATCCCTACAGTATCATCCTCTGTGGTAAAACCAACCATAAAGCAATCATGTTTGCAGTCATCATCTCCCACAATACCCATCTAGCTAGGGTCAGACATACAAACATCTCCAAAGTTGATTCCAGCCTCCTGAGGGATGGTATAAACAGCTTCACAGCCCCCTCCCCTTCTGTAGGAACTGGCAACAATATCCACAAATGCACCAAAGCACTATACGTGCATTTGTATAGATGCATGGGGTCAGGTATAACCGACAGGACTACATCATCCTCTGAAAGGAAAAGTAAACCTGTCTGGTGGACATCTACAATAAATAGACTCTATAACAGGAGTGAAATATTGCTGTCCAAGACCAAGAAGGAGCAGGTGCTCAATTTGAAGCAATGTCTCCTTAGCCTGAATAAGCAAATAAGAGTACTACTGAAATCCTGCAAAGCATACTCTGAGCCCACATTGGTGACATACACTACAGGCAGTCATATCTCCTTCTTCACAAATGTCTGCAACCTCAAAAGAAGCACCCAGATCTGCTCAGAGGTGGTGGTCAAGGACACCAGACATACAAGTGCTGCAGATATAGCACACTTGCTGCCTGATAGAGTCAGTGAAAGCTTCACCCCCTGTCCCCCCATCAGTATATCAGGATATCCCTGGGACCTTCCCCCTTTCCCTTATATCTAGAGAACAGGTAATCACTGCCATCTCAAATTCATAGGATACAGCCCCCATGGGACCTGATCACATCACAGGATGCATCCTACATGACCTCAAGCACGAGCCTGTAGTATCATTAGGCACTGTATTCAACCAAAGACTATTAGTCCCAGCCAAGTGGAGTACACCCACTGTCATCCCTTTACACTAACATGGAGCTTCCACTGATCCAGCGCATTATAGACCCATCAGCCAAACTAGCCTGATCTGTAAGGCTATAGAACAGATTATCATGAACATCATTAAGAAGGACAATGGCGACCTCCCCACACTCGATCACACACAGTTTGGCTTTGTCAATGGGGGAACATGTCTGTTACATTTTGCTGACTTCTTTGACACAGTCACCAAAGTTATGGAAGAGGGGGAGACAGTGCACACTGCCTACCTTGACCTGGCCAAAGACTTACACAGTATTTCCCACTTTGCCATAATGGATATAAACTCACAACTAGGCATCAATCCATGTTGCCAGATGGGTAGTACACTGGCACACTGACAGCACTCACCTACGCAATATAGAGGAAACCACCTCAAGTGGTAGACCCGTAACTAGGGTTGTAACGCAGTGTTCTGTCTTGTGGCCTCTGTTATGTGTGATTCACTCTTCTGAGGCATAGGGCACAACCAATGGCCTATGGTTGACCACATGTGCAGAAAAGTGGATGCTGGGTGCTGTTACCAAATCTCCTGGCGATGTGGACATCCACCAAGAGGGTCCCACTCAGACACATGAGTGCTGCCAGACACATGGCATCAGGCTGCATATCACAAAATGCAGCGTCATCCCTTTAGGGTGAGTGATGTCCCCACAAATTATCACATTACTAACAATATACAATAAATTGAGAGGGATTTGGCCACACAGGTTGATGATGCCATGACGTTTGACCAACCTGTTGCTTCCTTTGAAAGGAAAGCCTTCTAAATGGCCCACCTCATACGTAAGAGTATCTCATCCAGGGCCATGGGGGTTATAACATCCCTGTATTCATTTCTAATAAGGCCCATTATTGTGTATAATGCCCCTTTCATCATGTACCTCGCAAAGCACATGCAGCAGCTGGGGAGACCACAGAGTTTCCCCACCAGGGAATACCAGGAGCTCAAACATCTACCATACACAGATAGGCTAGAAGCCCTATCCCTCTACCCAGTTTCATACAGACTTCTCAGAGGTGACCTTTGTGTGGCATACAAGGTGATCATGGACTCTACCTTGATGGATGCACATCCGCAAGTCAAACTCCACTCAAGTAACCTGCACATGCTCCCTCAGCCTGGTCTGTGACATCAACAGGAGTTGTTGGTGGGTCAGATGTGTGTCCACACACTCACCAAGCTGTGGATTGGACATCTTGTCCACATCAGTCAGAGTACCTATTTGTCCTTTTAAGCAACACCCAGATAACTGGATGGAACACAGGATATACACCCTTGGGATACCACTTGCATCCCTGCTGGACTGGGGCATCAGGTGCTGACTTGCATAACCATGGGCTAAACTCTGGTCTAAGCTTATGAGGGCCTCAGGGCCAATAGCCTAGTAACCTCCTATGATCCTAGGTATACCGGTTATGGCTCTGTGTGCTGTGATGGACTGTGTTGTTATGTCTCCACACCCATCACTGCCATCTACTGTGGTGTGTCCCCTATGGGTGACTTCTCAGTACAATGTCATACAGCCACCATCTGACAAATAGGTGAGTAGTACTACAAGTGGATGGGAACAGTCCAGCAACATGTGAGTGACCCAATGACAGACAGCACTGCAAACATGCTATAGGATATCTTCCCTGTAGATGTCTGACATCCACAGTACACAGATGTTTGCAGAATGTGTACATCTGCCTGATATATGTGGACCTCCTGCCAGACAAATGTGGATGTCTGGCGAACAGTTGGACAATATGTAATGGTTGTTCACAGATTGTGTGGAATCTGGCTGTCACACACCAGACCTCTCAGAAAACAGTTATGGTACATTAATATCTGGTACTGCATTTATTCCCTTACATTGTATGCTCGTAATGTACACTCTGTCACTGAGGCTGGGCCTGTGTCCCCTCACTACTACTGGCTGCATATCTGCTGTCCTGCTGGAGGGGCCAACAGGTATGCTAGTCTTAGTGTCACTATTGTGTACAACACAATCCAATAGCATTTGTACATAATCCAACCATTGTTGGAGGCAATCAGAGGCCAGGGCTGTGATCTATGTCACAGCAGACAGAGCCGACAGGGAAGCCTGTAGGTGCCGGACAGCTGACTGACAGCAACATGTCATTCCAAGATATGTACTACAGACCTACTGTTGTAATCCCTTTTTCCCCTAACTGCATCTTCCCATCTGCATCCCATTACATGGGGACTTTTATTACATATCTGGTATAGTGTTGTTCTCTTTTATGTGCAGAAATCCTTTAGTATAATGCTTATGTTCTCACAGTCTTCATAAAGAAAGTCAGAGACCTATTTACCATAGGCAGCAGCTCACCTTCTGTAGGTAATGCTCATGAACAGGTGATTGCCTGTGCACCAATCTGTGGCTCACAGTTGCTAATTGTATCCAGAATAGCTGGGTTGCATTTTCATTAGTCAATGGCATGGCACCACAGTGCTATATTTAAGGCCTGAATGTAGGCCTTGGCCCTTTTCCTGGTCTGTGAGATGTACATTATCAAGTTGTGGGGACTACAGCATCACAGAGAGTAGGTAGACATACTGTCCACTGTCTGGATTTGTGTGGTATATCCACAATTTGGCATGCTATGTTTGGCCATTGTGAACAGACCTTCTGATTACATGGCAGTTTACTGTTCAACAATGTGGGTTGAGGTCAGTAAGGTGACAGACAGATGTGAGTGTCATACGTCCTTTGCATCAGAATATGCATGCTGCTGCAGTAGCTGATGGAATATCAGCTGTGTATGTTTGTAGGGGAAGACTGTGACACACGTCCCTGTCACTTGACCATCCCCCTTTATGTATGGGTGTTGTGTGGATCCCCTGATCTAAGTGTTTGGAAGGCATGGTAGTTTTGTAAAAGGTAGCTGAACATACTGTCACATATATTGCAGGCTGCAGCTGCTGCATTCTGGTCAGGAGTCATACTGGGGATTGTGAACAACATGGGGACAGCAAGCTGTATATGTCAGTGAGGGAGCAGTGTCATCTCTGTTGTCATGGCATAGCCAGGGTGAGAGTTCCTATAACAGTCTAGGTGAGGCATGTGCCTCAGGTACATATGTTACATAATAGTGCCATCGAATTAGTGGTAGGCGACATTTAAGATGCCTATACATATTTGTGAAGTGTGTCCCAATCTACAGTCCTTTGCATACTAATATGGGTAGCAGTGACTGCAGTAGCATCAACTGGTTCTGCTTAAAATTGCTGGGCTCAGTCATTTCTTTGTTGTTTTGACAAGCATGTACTTGACGCGGAACAGAGTAGAATGTAAGCCAGGACTGTGGGTGGCAAAATGTAAAGCATCCTAGGAATGTAACAGATTGAGCTACTGGGTCAATAATATAGCAGGTGGATTTGCAAGACATATGTGCATGCATGCAGTCTGTTACACAGGATTGGCATGAACATGTGTGTTTGTATGGGTATGACGTGTGGCACTGAACTGCCTGTCATGTTTTTATAATCTCAGTCTGTACTGACTTGCCAGTATTTCAGCATACAGAATGGGTTTTGTGGTAACATGCCAAAAGTAAATGCCACAACTGTGGACATTCTGCTACAGTCTGTGCAGTTGTCAATGGTACCTGCTATCCTAGGCCTCATGTACATCCACAGCAGTTATTTAGCTGTGTACTGGTTTGGTGTCTGTATCACATTCTCTACTCTGTCATTTTCCCCCCTATATGTATAAGCAGTATGTCACTCCCACTCAGGATATGTGTATGGAAACACCTGTAATTCTTCAGAGTTGAGTGGCCTAGTAGGATAATGTACATAATTGAAATTGATGGTGTCCTGGGTTTGAGACTTGGCAGGGGTGAATTTTTTGTTGATGTACATCACTGATACTCAAGATATGTTTATCGAAACACCTGATACTCCTCAGAGCTGATTGGTCTAGTGGGCTAATGCACTATGCCATTGTTGGCAGGGTAATTTTGCTGATGTGCATAATGTCAGAAAAACAGAAGGTGATTAAAGCAGTTTAAAGCAGTTTTAAGCAGCTTTAAATGGGTTTGTGTGGGTTTGCGCTATGCGGTGTGCTGCCTAGCTCAGCTTAAACCTGTGCTATTTCCAAAAAAAAAAGAAAAGAAAAAAGGGGCAATAGGAAAGTGGTGAAATGGGGGCAAGCAGGGGGAAAACAATGTGAAAGGCAGGTGAGGATGTGCAGGACGGGTGTAGGAAAGGACCATAGCTCTCTATTTCTTGTACAGCAACAGCTGTGCAGGTTGTGGACAATTTGGAGCCTCACATCACAGAGAGATGGGTGTGGCCAACATAACTGTGTTGATTAATTGCTGTAATGACTGAGTGTGGTCAGTGTACATGGGGGCAAAATAGAGAGCTATGTATGGGTGATATTTTTTTTGTGGGACAGATGCCCATGTATTTTTATTTTTTTTTTTATGGAGATAGTGGAATGTTGGGGAACGGATATAGGTACATGTGGGGAGGTACGTTGGGTAGGAGAGGTAACATTTGCAAGCAGACAAGACAGCCAAGACAGCAGTCAGGGGTGGTATATGACGCATGAAAGGGTAAACACCTTGGATGGGGAGGGTGCTCCTAGACAGCAGCAGTGGGACTGAGCTCCTCATACATGGGCAGTCACTACTGCTACTTCACTGCCTCAGAGGTGGCTGTGTTGGGAGCTGGGTGCCGGGGCCAGCCTACCCCTCCAGGTTGGCCAATCTGCCCTCAATCCATCGCAGTTGATTGTCAAACCCTTGCTGCATGATCCTGCGCACCACTACTGGTAGCTGCTGCTGGGTGACAACTCTCTCTCCATGCCTGCTTCGGGGGGGGGCATCCTGTGATGTGGTTCCACCCATAGGTCATGCAGGACCAGCGGAGGGAGGAGCTCCAGGTTGGGTCCCAGACGTGCTTCGACTCAGTGTCAGACTGGTTGAGGTAGGGTAGGAAGATCTGCAGGAACTGGCCTACTCAGTCAAGCTATGGTGTTGAGGTTTTTTTTTTAAAGTGTGTAGGTTACTAATGAACAAAACATTTAAACATTAGTTATAACAGCATGACAGGTTGTTCCAATTAACCCAGTAACATAACATTGCGTAGCATATGGAACACAACAATAAGAGGTACAACAGTCATTATTGTAACAGCATGCCAGTAACAGTTACGGCAAAAGGCCAACATCATAGGTAATTCAACAAGGTATGTTAGTATGCAACCATTGTAATATATAACAATAATAAAACACAAGGCCCAACATAACATTTTGAGAAAAACATACGTTAAAACTAAGCCATACCCAGTATATAAAAATAATACATTATGATGAAGATAAGGGATGGGGGGAGAGAGAAAGATATTTCATTACTACCAGTGTAGGCTATATTGTTTGCAACAGTACTCTGATATACTCTACATGTCTGCCCTTAATTTATGCATAAAAGTCCCCTATAGCTTCTGTAGCACCTACATACCTCTCAAGTTATCTGCATGGGACAGTATGGGCCAAGCTGTAACACCTACACTTACACAACTTCAGGGGACTATTATATGTCAGGGAACATATATGAGTACCAAGGTGTACTGTGGACTGATGTAGTGTGACTGTACTATTGACATAAATCAAGTGTATGTTAAATCTGGCTCCAGGGGATTTGACACCAGTGATCACAGTCCGTGACAGCATGACACTTGAGAGACATATATTTTGCACAGTAACTGGCAGGCATGGGGTTAGACTATCAGCAGGCATTCACATACTCACCAGGCATACAGCCGTACCAAGATTGAACAGTTGTATTTGTTTTATTAACCTGTATTAGTATTGTACTTGTTCACTTCTAATACAACTGACATCTTATCACCTTGCTGAGCAATGCTGTTAAAACTCAGGTACATCTGGGCACACACATTAGTAACCCATTTGAACAGCTTTTAGAACCATTTATTTACCTGCAATTCCTGTGGGGGGAACATCTGCTAACAATACATACCTGTTTCTATAAATATTTAGTAGCACTTGTTTCTGGATTTGAATCCCAGTCTGTGTGTGAACAAATGTACATCATACCTATTATTTATTAAACTAAGCTACTGAGCCACTGCTGAATATTGTTTGACTGATATGTGCCTAGAGCTAACCTGTTAACAAACTGTGACCTGGTAAGAGAGGTAGAGTGTTATACAAGACTGCAGTGACATTTGAGATTCATGCATGACAGAGATAGTAGGTGAACTGTGCATTAATACATGGAATGCAGCTGTAGACAATTAACCCCTAGTCAGTGGACCTATATGTGATGTGTACAGACCATACTGGAGTGCTGGGTTAGCTACCTGACCCATATACAGTTGCAGATGGTATATTTGCAGTCTACAGCCATTACAGTTTCATACTTGTGTGCAGCAGCATAACTAAGATCAGGAATGAATATAGCTGAAATGCAATGGTTAACAGGAGACAATCTTGAGATACACACTACCTTCGCCGTTCCTATTCTAGGTTCAGATCTTAGTGCAGAACAAATATCCTAATGCATTATATCTTGTAGTACAGCTCCACATCTACAATTTAGCAAAACATGTCTTTATTAGCTAACCTTCATTCACTCTCTAGTATTATTCCCATTTTTATATCCCAGCAGTTGTACTACTCAATTTCATGACCAGCAGCCCAAAATACACACATATTTGCACAACATAGCTTTATTATGGGTGACACCGTGCAGTGATTGGTATACATGTAACATTCTTTATTGATGAACACTTCCTATAATGCAGGTGTTGCAATACAGCTGTAATTCCACAAGTAATACAATAGAAACTTTATTTCCTTGACATTATGAATGCAGTTGAACGTTATTTCCTTAACATCATTCATGCAGTTGAACTTTATTTCCTTAACATTATTCATGCAGTAGAAACCTTTACTTCATTAACATTATTAATGCAGTAGAAAGTTTTTTTCCTTATTATCAGGTATCAGGCTTTCATCTTTATTGCACTGTACCTGGCATTACTCAGTTATATCAGTCCAGGTATATGACCACATTCATTGCTGTACGCTCAAAACATACTAGCAGTTATGACTGTACTCTTTGTTGTATATATGACTATAGATTGCAAGATATATCTGTACTCACCACACTCTCACCACAACCTGGTCAGACACCCTGCATGGGCCTCCAGGTTGCGTGCTCTCTCCTCTGCAGCTGTGGGGAGGGAAACACATCATTATGTGTACCTGCCTATCACACATGCAGGTTATTAATTGGTAAAACAATGCTAACAATACTTACAAACTTGTGGGACATTGTCGTCCTGGGCATCTTGGATCCAAGTGGCCAAGAGATCCCCCTTCTTATGCTTCAGGTCATCATAGTGATGACACACCTGCTCACTTGTGTGGGGGATACCAGTTGCACTGGTGAGGTCACGTGCCAGCCAGTCCCAGGCCTCTGAGTTTTATTCTGACCCCTGGTACTAGCCCTGCAGCAGCTGGATGTCATGGTGTTTTATGAGGAGTCCAACAATGACCACCACTGCAGCCAGAAGAATGCACCTTCTCCAACTCTTGCCATTGTTTCTGCCAAGATCAAACTCCAACAGATACTGGTTGTATTCCAGCGTGTTGCACTTAAATAAGGCTGTTTTTCTGTCCTTTACCACCACTGGGTGATTTTTAAAAATGCTGTGCTTCGCTTAGCATCATGCAACCCATTGAGCTCAGCTGAGCAGTGCTTAAACTAGAAATACTTATCAGTGCTTAGCAGTGTGCAAACAAGCTTAGCTGAACTGAGGACTGCTTAAACAGGGTTTGCTTAACAGTGCTCAAACCAGCTAAGCAGAGCTGCGCATTGCTAAGTACTGCTAAAATGGGTCATGTTTAAGCACTGCTTGGCTTGGCTTAGCAGTGCTTAGTAGAGCTTAGCTAAGGGCAAACCACATGTAAAAAAAATAATAAAATTATTTGTTCATTACTGGCTAGTTTATTATTATGTGTATGCATTTTACGTCTATATTTCCTGACCTTATGTATTTTAATGTATTTTATCTTTGAGTGTGAATTTTATGTATTGTACACTTGTGTGTAACTGGAGCTTTTTTCCTCGGGTCTCCACTGACAATGGACTTCTGGCCCAGCTGGACTAACCCAGTTAAATGTCAATAAATACATACATAAAAAATAAAATAATTTATATAATTTTACTATCAAATATAAAAGCTGAATAGCCTGTCTGTGTATTCAAACTGTGCACTTACTGCACACAAGGCCATGACTCTAACCATTCAGCTCCATGGATATGTAGGATACTGCTATACATTTCTGTATAGCTCTCAGCTACATTTAAGCACTGCTAAGCACCGTGCCATGCAGTGCAAACTCGCTCAGCTATGCTTAAACTTGACCTTTGCTATGAAAATTAAAGGTATCTGGTTTCTATTTCTAGTTGTCTGGCACGTGTCCCTTGCTAAGTGCTGTGCCATGTAAGCACCCACAAAAAAATGAAATGTTATATTTCAGTGCCATCTGGCACTTTTGACAGTGCAGAAAGTGTGTTACTCATCTCCGGACACTGTAACACACCCCCTACATGGATTCTGCAACCATGTTACACGTCTCTCCCTCAGTAGCGCACCTCCATTAATATGCAACGCGCACTGCCGAAGGGGAGCCGCAGACATGGCCATGCTATCCTCCATGTAACACTTACACTATTCCTACAGGGAGTTTATTAAATCCCTACCATTAAGTAATGAACAAAATCCTTACATTGTTAAATTAGCATATTCAGTGTTATAACACTCATGTATCAGTAGGCTTAGTAAAACAACTTTCTCCTCAAGTGTCAATACTTTTTTTAAAAAAATCTCCTCTGAGATCACCCAGATAATCATGTATGCATTCAATGCATATGCTATGCATATCTGAATTTTGTTAAAATAATTATTTCTCTACAGCATGTATAAACAAATAAATACAATACTTCATTAAATTATTTTTTCTAATCATAATTGATTGTATTGTAAACCTTATATTTTTCTTAATGGCATATAATCCATAAAGCCTAAGTGTTTTCTTCATACACATAATGACACCTGATAGGTTAAAAAAAAAAAAAAAACAATCAGCATTTATAGGTTCATAGGTAGGTACTAGGCTATCGGCCCTGGGGCGTATACAAGCCCAGCCAAAAAGGTACCCTGGCTTTTGCCAACCAAGAAAATTATTTTCCTGTGCCACTGTCGAGCAGAGCCACAGAGGTGATCCCCGGGGTGAATTTCCTATTTCCCATCCAATCATCAAGATTTTTCTTGAAGGCTGCTAATGAGGAGCTTTGTTTGATATAGATAGGTAGTTTATTCCAGAGTATGGAAAGTCTCTGGGACAGGAATCTGTCCCTCCGGCATGTTCTGTTTATTGTGGTGACAAGGTTTAGGTCCCTAGAGCATGTAGCTCGGAGGGATTGGGATTTCTTTAAGTGGAGCATGTCCAACAGCTCTGGGTTTGACATAGCTTTGTATGTTAGGCAGAGATCACCTCTGAGTAGGCGATATGCGACGGAGTAAAGCTGGAGTTTTTTGAGACGGTCTGTGTAGGGCATCTGTTTGAGGCTAGTAATCCTCTTTGTGAGGTATTTTTGTGGTCTTTCCAGTTGTTGTAGATGTCTTGTGATGTACATACCAAAAGGGGCATTGTACTCTATAATGGGTCTAATGAGTGATGAGTAGAGGGGAACAATGACCTCTTTTTTTCTGGATGAGAAACCTTTTGTGATGAGGTGTGCCACGTAGAAGGATTTCCTGACTACTGTGGCGATGTGATTATCAAAGGAGTGACTACTGTCCACCTGTGTCCCAAGGTCTCTTATCACACTTTTGGTGTTAAGTATACTACCGGCTATGTTGTAGTTCATGGGTACAGAGTGTTTACCAAAGGGGATGACAATGCACTTTTTGGCATTGAGCTTGAGGCCATGGCTTTGACACCAGGCATCTGTCTCAGTGAGGCCCTTTTGTAGGATGTCCACATTGTTAGGAGTTTCGATTATGGCTCCTAGTTTGCAGTCATCTGTGAACTTCATTATCCAAAGACCTTCTGTGCTAGCCTGTACTTCAGAGAAGTAGATACCAAACAGAAGAGGACCCAGGACTGAACCCTGTGGTACTCCACTTGTCAGTGGTCTGAAGTCGGATTTGGAGTCTGTTACTTTCACAGTGTGAGTTCTGTCAGTGAGCCAGTTGGCAACCCATCTTGTGACATAGGGATTTATACCTAGTTTAGTGAGTTTATCTATAATTCCAGAGTGGGGGATGGTGTTGAAAGCCTTAGCAAGATCTAGATAGGCTGTGTGAACCTCCTTACCCTTGTCTACGGCTTTGGTGACTGCTTCAAAGAAGTCTTTGTTTATAAGTTCCTTGATGATATGTTCCATGGCCTTACAGACCAGGCTCATCAGGGTAATGGGGCGGTAGTTCCCAGCGTCCGTGGTGACTCCCCCCTTGTGGAGTGGGATAACCTTCCCTGTGCACCATTCAGCAGGCACAAAGCCTGAGGTGAGGCTATGATTGAACATGGTACTTAGGTGGGGTGCCAGTTCATTCTGTAGTTTGTGCAGAACGCAGCCTGGGATGTTGTCTGGTCCCATGGATGCTGTGTTCTTGGCTTTGGAGAGTGTGGTTTTTACCTGTGCAGCCAAGATTACAGGAACTTTGCATTCTTCTGGTATAGACATGGGCTCTTTAGGGGGTCAGAGGGGGATAAAGTTAGCACTGAACCTGTCTGCCAGGATGTTGGCAATATCAGTTGGGTCTGTGTATTTAGTGCCATTGTGCTGTAACTCAGAGCAGATCTGAGTGTTGCCATTGAGATTCTTGACATAGCTATAGAATGCTTTGTGGTTGTCTTTAGAATCAGTGGCGATTTTGTTTTCTAACTAGCTTTGGAGGATTTTATCAGGGGATCGCAGCTTCTTACTGAGGCTGACCAGGGAGCTCCTCCACTCATGGGATTTTACTCTCTTTTGCAACAGTTTCTTCCTTCTGTTGTACAGTTTGTTTATGGCAGGGGACCACCAGATTGGCTTCCTTTTTTTGGAGGATAGCGTCTTGGTTCTGTTTGAGATAGCACGATCCATGCACTCATGTAAGTGCTTATGAAGTGCAATTGTGTAGGATTCAGTAGTCGTAACTGTATTGTCCATCTGCATGGGTGTCATGAAGTTCACCACTTCTGTCTTAAGAAGCATGAAGTTATCCATCAGTTAATGAGATATAATCACTTGGGTGAGAATAGTATCTTTTATTAGTTTGCAGAAGAGAGAACACTATCAAATCAGGTTGTCCTTAAGATGATGTGTCATAGTTTATTTATTTTTGAGACATAAAGTAAATTGGTATTTAAATTATTGAACGGATTAGTAGTGCAATTGTCATCAGCTGAATGGTTAGACATTGCAGCAGTAATCATAATAATACTGACGTTAGGTAAGTATCATTAAAAGTTGAGAACCAGCTAGAGTATTGGATTTCTCAATGCTAGCATGTATTTAGCACCTAATAACATATATTGATGTGCTAAATGGCTGAAGATAGCAGGCTTTACAAGCCATAAAGAGGTACAGCATAGCATTACTTATGACGCATATGTGTGATTCTCCACTTCTACCCTGAGGCTGGTTGGATAAACCCACTCACCCTACATTGCTAGAGTTCTCATTGGGCAAGCATGGCTGTAGACGCACATAGGTAAGAAGGAGCAGTGCTTATTGACGAGGGTGCATGAACTTTTTCAATCTGACTTGGTAGGTAGCATGGGGAGTACCCCAAAAAGGTCATCTACTCAAACCAGGAAAGTTTCTTAAAAACAAATTTATTGGTGTGAGCAAGTAACACATAAGTAAGCTTACTTTATTTATTATGTCACTGCTGGCATGGTTACCATTCCATGTCTGTTATTTACTGGTTTTTATTTATGTTTAAAACCGCCCACTAGTAGCTTTTTGTTATATATATGTGGTTTTCACATTTTTTTCATTGTTTGAAGAAGTCTTTGACACTATTAAAAGATGAAAGCTCATTATAGGCTCCATTGCCGTTTTGTTATTTTTTTGAAGTTTTCCTGTATATGTTATTTGATTCTTCAGTAGTGTTCTGACAGTTTTATTGTGTTATTTATATATATATATATATATATATATCTATATCTATCTATATCTATCTATATATATATATATATATATATATATAGGTATATATATAGATATATATATATATATATATATATATAAATATATATATATATATATATATATATATATATATACATATATATGGGTCAACTCCAAATCATCGAAGTTGCAGAACATCGAACATCATATGGTCGAAGACCAAATGATCAAACTTCTGAAACATCAAACAGTCTGAATGAAGATTACCACAGAGAGCAGAAGGGGGAATTTACTGTTTTCCTTGCTGTAGCGTGATCTCAGAGTTGGTATATTTAAGTAACAGGTGGTGTGGAGAGTGCAAAATGTAAAAGGTGATTTGTTTTCTTTTTAAATTTGTTTTCATTTGATATTTTATGTTGCAGAACGTTGATCATCTGGTCTTCGACCATATGTTTGATATTCTGCAACTTTGATGATTTAAAGTAGACCCCTATAAGATATATATATATATATATATATATATATATATATATATATATATATATATATATGTATAACTAATCAAAATGCCTTATATGTTCTTTCAATATTATGTCAATCCTTTATAAAATCCTTTGAAAACTTAGATGAAAAAGTTCAACTTTGTCTGCATTGAGTATTAATCTTCTTTAACTTTCTCAAAAAATCCTTTGTAGTCTTTCAATTAATAATATTAAACCTCATAGTGTACAGGGCCAACATTAGGTGAAATGGCACCCTAGATGAAGGGAACCATGATGTTCCATTCGCCCCACTGCTCCCCCACTGTACATTTGCAAGTATCCCTCTGGTTCCCTGATCCCCCAACTCCCATCTCAGCCTCCCTACAACATTCAGATTAATTTTTTTCTACCTTTTCTCACATTTTGAGCTGCATTCCTAAAGGTAGGGTGATATGTACATGGCCGTGTATACAATGCAGTACCATTTTGGTAGTCAGGAAGTGCCCTTACATGGTAATTTGTGGTCCTCCAACACAAAGACATGCAGAATCACAAAGGTCTGGCCTTGTGGCCATGCTGAATGCTGATGAGGATTTCTGCAGAGAAAGGCAAATGCTAGTTAGTAATGTTCTCCTCTTTCCAGAACCTCCTCCAGGAAGGCATCTACACAGCCAAGAGATTCAAGAAAGTGTTCAGCTGTGTACCTCAGCATGGCCATCACAACCATGTTGCCACAGTGAACATGGCCAAAAGGCTGTATTCAGCTGTCCGACACAAACATGGTGGGGGGGGACCACTGGACACCAGAGCTTACACTGAAAGTGCCATAATGTCATAACATCAAAATAGAGATCAGGAAAGTGGGGGGATCCACTAGACAACAGGATTAATGTTTCATGATCTTTATCAGCACCACCATTACTACAAGGATCACAGATGGTTTGGTACTCACTCTAAAGTGCCATACTGGCACCAACTTTACTGTGGGGATCAGAGGCAGGGCAAAACACTAGACAGCAGGAAAAAGTGCATAAATTGCCCAGTGGCACAGAAGAGTATTATAGGGATGAAGAGACCACAAGATACATTTCAAAGTGCCTTAATGGCACTAACTGCAGTACAGGGATTGGGGGTGGGGGTGGGGGGGTGGGGGGATGCAGTAGTCCTCCAGGGAACACTGTAAGTGTCATGATGGCACCAGTGTTACTACAGGAATCTGGGGAGGGGCCACTGAACACCAGGAAGGTAGTGCTATAATGCACAAACATCATAAGAGGGATCAGAGGGAGAAGGATACTGTAGACAAGTCTCTGAAGTACCACAGTGACACAGACATCATAACAGGGATCTGGGGGGGGTACACTACTAGGGCCTAATACATATTTGCCATAATGGCACTACAATATTTGGGGGGTGGAGGCACCACAGGAGTGTAGATAGGGTATGGACGGGTACGGGCACTGTGATGTGTGTGTTTGTGTGCGCGTGTGTGTGTGTGTGTGTGTGTGTGTGTGTGTGTGTGTGTGTGTGTGTGTGTGTGTGTGCATGCAAGAGTATTTGTGTCTGTCTGTGTGTGGATATCTGTTTTGTTGTTGTATGTTGTTTGTGTACTTGTCTGTGTGACAGTGATGGGGGGGGGGTGCCACTGTCTATACCAGCAGCAGATTACGACTGCAGCATGCAGATCAGCCATGGTAGTAAGTGCAATTCAATTAGAAACATGCAAATTAGCTGATAATGAGGTCTTACCTCTTCACTGCTAGCATGTTTCTGAATTACAAAAGGGCACATTGCACTGGAAGGTCTTTTCTAACATGAACTGCATTGCTTGTGCTAGGAACTCTAATGAATTCCTGGGTATGTCTTACTCCTTGGCTTTTACTGCAGCCTTTCATCAAACCCTTACTAGCCAAGTTTACCCTATAATAACTGTAGGGGAAAATAACTGAATTAAGCTGGGGGTCTGGGGGTCACTAGGCCTCCAGATTCCATGGCATTCTAGATGCCTTGAGATAAATTCTACAGCTTTTTTGTTAAATAACTTTTTCATCTAAAGATGGCCTGAGCAAAAGTCATGACTAATGAAAGAAATTCAGTCTTTCTTTTAATTTTACATTTTCCTTGCATCCTTTCAACACTCTCTATCTGGCCAAGAGTATAATGTATTAACGGTGGAATAAATAAGTGCATTGTGAGGTGCCTAGACAGCTAGGGGTTATAAATGATGTAAGGTACATTTTTTAGCTTTTTTCCAACCCTTCGGTCCTATGATGGCCTGAATAAAAATCAGGAGTAGAAAAGAAATTCAGTCTTGTTTCTTTTTCTTTCAAGGAAGAAATATTTTGTGTCTGACAAAATAATAATTCACTCTAAACTAAGAAGGCAGATGCTTACAAAGATACATAAATCATATCCATCTCCCTCCTGTATCCTTCTATACCTCCACCAAATGATAGTCACCTTCTGTATATTCATCTGGTATTAGATTGAGATGAAAGCAAAGACACCAATAGGCACACTCATATATTTTATATTTTCAAGTGGCTGCTGTCATACATGTATACAGGATACATCCTCATCTCTACCCCCAAAAGGTAGCCATCTGCTGTGTACCACTCCAGACTAGGACAAAAGATGAAACAGCTTATAGAACATCATAACAACATTCAGTCTGTTATTATTGGATGCATCTGAACAGCATTCCTCCTTACCCTACTCCCCCAAATGATAGCCACCTGTATATGCATCTGGCATTTGATTGTGTGAAAAGGGAAAAATAATGATCACAGGAATGTATTTCAACTCATTGCTGCTTAACAGTACACTGACACTGATCCCAGACAAGCTAAACTGACCCTCTGAGTGCACCTGTGAGTTTTGTGAGAAAAGAATCAAATAAATAATGATCACTGTGTTCCCAGCCCCCCCCAAACACACACACACACACACACACACACACACACACACACACACACACACACACACACACACACACACACACACACACATCTACCATGAACTTCTGTGTATGCCTTTGAGGCTTGATTGTTAGGAGAATTCTTCAAGTAATGACTACATCATCACCAGCTCCCACACCATCTAAAGCAACAGTCTGTGTACAGCTCTGAGCAGGACCAGCTTTAGACTTAACAGGGTAAATAGCAGAAGCTACTACTAAGTTTGTGTCAAAATCCACTTATATAGCCCAGTGTGTGGAAGCTGTAAGGACCAGAGAAGCCTTATATTTAAAAGATAATGGCTGTTAATTGTTTGCTTTTTTTTACTACTAACCAGAGAAGTTATATATTTGTCTATCAATATTGTGTGAGTCTAGAATGAAAATTAATGATATTATGTTACACACACACACACACACACACACACACACACACACACACACACACACACACACACAAATGTACACACCCTGCCATTCCCCACAAGCTGGGTCTACTACAGCATGCAATGATTTTTTTTATATGCACACAAACAGACACTGTCCATGACAAACCAGATCTATCACAAAATGCACTTATTTTTCACACAAGTACACACACATACTGATACTGTTCCTTGATAAGCCAATCCTATCACAACACACACACACACACACACACACACACACACACACACACACACACACACACACACACACACACACACACACTCTGCAAGTTTACCTACAGGTAAATTGAAGGAACACTAATTCACCTACAGCTTGTCTTTGGGGGGGGTTGGGGGGGATAAAACAGTAGCACATGGGATAAACCTGGATACACCCACATAGAGACAGGAAGAGCACGCAGACTCTAAACAGAAGAATCCACAGCTAAGAATTCAAATATAGCCATGCATTGTGACATTGCAATGCTATCCACTACACCACCATGTTAGTACTCAATTACTTTCATATGCATTCGGCTTCTGACATGTGACCAATGATGTCCATTTATGAGGTGCACTGTTGAGGCTTGTGGAGATAAGTTAAAGAAATTATAACCAGCTTTTTACTCTTAACTCATTCACTCCAATGAAGCTTAGGAAGTTTGCACTGTAACTTCCAATGGGCGGAGCCTAAGCTTTTTTATAGAATCAAATTATGTTCTCACATTTCAAATAAATGTTCATATCTCTGGAACCATAGTGGGTATGAAAGAAGAATAAATGGCAAACTCCTCAGCACAAACTGTTTTTTTATAGTGGTGATATTATTTAGGTTTTAGGTCTTAAACCAAATTTTGTAAGTCTCAGTAAATACAGTAACTATTACATTTGTAATATTTTCTAAACAACTTATAGTATCTAAGCAACCACTCAAGTTGCATGCATACTATCAGCAGCATTTTATTCATCTAGATGAGAGCATTCATACAAGGCTAAGGAGTTCTGTCTGTGTTACTTGGCTGTTGAGATATTTACAAAAATGTGAAAATTATATCTATATAAATTAATGTAAAAACAGCAGTTAATATCTATTTACTTGCACTAGACAGAGATCAAACATTAATGTAGATGAGTCTGTCATTGTGTAAGCTTTAAGACAAAATCTTTTAAAACCTCGTACATAGCATGGATTTGGAATTATTGATGCAAATATAAACAAGCAATATTTGATGCCTAGAGGCATCAGTAGGAGTTAACTGCAGATGCATCTGGAGGCGTCACTTGGATGCAATGAGTTAAATACACTGCAACTCCATCTACATACACACAAGAAGCATACACTGTGGCAATACTAGTTTTAAACTGATTTCAGAAAATACAGTATAGTGTATGACACTGCTCCTGCCATGCCAGATTAGTGGCGATCATTTAACAATGATCAAACAACAGCAGGGGTAAGTCACTTGTATTCACATACGGCTGCCATACCAATCAATTACAGCCATTTTGCTAACTGTGCACACTTCAAATGTCCAACTGCAATAAAATAATAATACTAATAATAACAACAAAAAGAAAAACAACAATGGTTACAATAGTAAACCTCACACAAATGTCCACTAGTCTTTTAATGCCATATTAACAGTTCCTTTCATCCACAGACAGCTCCCACCCACACCAAACAGTTACTGTCACTTCTGTGTACACTTCAGACATGATTGTTTTTAAAAATGATGTTCATACAATGCTTTTCATCTTTATTCCACACAAATAGCAGCCATACATTGAAGTATTCCAAGTTGAGGAGGTGAGGCTTGTATAATGGATATGACATGAGACTCAGATGAAGATCTAAAGGAGGAGTTTCCTTATAAAGTGAGGTCAGAGAAGAGGGAACCAGAACTGTGAGGACCAACACTGAGTTACGAGTATAACTTTGGCTCTGGATAGCTTGTCTTTATAAATGCCATTATAAGAGATGGTAGGAGCATAAAGGAGACTCAGGGGAAGGGAGGACAAGAGCAGAGTCTGATCCTGTGGAAAGATTATGAAAAAGATGTTGCTTGCATTTGATGTTGGAGACTGAGACAAAGAGGTTGCAGCAAGACTTCCTCAATATGAAAAGCGTTTATTCATTTACCAAAAGACCACTTGTGGGGCATTAGGAGACATCTGCTCAGTTTGTCTGCTAATAAGTTCTCTTTCCTAGAGATATGCATTGATTTTAGCATGTACAGTGAAATGACAGCCATTCTCACTGCTTCCTAACAAACTGAGTAAGTTCTGGTTACTCCTTATTTGTTGATATTCCATACCACTGCCATGATGATGGTTACTGAACACTGGGGACAGAGAACTGGCTGCAACATTTGTAGTGCTATCCTAATTTTCAATCTGTTGATGTATGTGTGGTCCTCTTGAAGGTTCTATGTACCCTGAACTGTCTGCCTCAGACAGTGCACTCCACCCCATTGCAGACATGTCCATGGTGACCATCTTTCTCAGAATGGGGAGAAGGAAGGTATGACCTATTGGCATGACTGATGGCTGCAGCTGTAACTGGAACCATGCACTGTGCAAACCCTGGAGAATATGGTCAGTCTGAAGGGCAAGGTTCTGAATTAATAATGATTGGTAACCACTCGAAAAGGCAAAAACCTCCTTAATGCCTTTGGGCATCTTTAGCATCTTCAGGATTCAAAGAGCACATAAAGTCTTCCTCATGCAGACAAAAAAGGAATGACTGTGTCATGAACATTCAGAAAATGTTTTTTTGCAAACTAGTTTAACTGACTGAAGTTCAATATGGGCCTGAGGTCCTTGGTCTTCTTGGATGTATTCAAGAATCTTAAGTAAAACTTGGATCTTTCTGGACTGGTGTAACCTCCTAGATTGCTCACTTTTGAGAAGGTTTGCTAACCATTGCAATGCCACCTTTTGGTGGAGTGGGATGTTTTGGAGTAAGGGCAGCATGGGTGGACTCCAGAAAAAGGATATTGAATAGCCCCTCGGTATATTTTCCCTGACCAGTTGTCTTGAGTTAAGGCCAGACATTTTTGTAGGTACAGGAAAATTTGACTCCTGACTGCTACCAGAGGGATGCTGCCTATTTCTAGGGGAAGGACAACATAATTCCTGGTTCTGGGGGCTACCTCTGCCTGTGACGTGGCAGGAATTTGAGAACCCGCCAAGTTGGTGGTGGTTTCTGTTTCTATCTGGTCTTATTGTAACTGCTGATCATAGGATTATAGGATCATAGGAGGTTACTAGGCTATTGGCCATGAGGCCCTTATAAGCCTAGCAATGAGTTTAGCCCATGTTTAGACAAATCAGCACCCAATGCCCCTGTCTAGCAGGGACATGGGTGGAATCCCAGGAGTATATTTTCTGTTTCCCATCCAGTTATCCAGGTTGTGCTTAAAAAGGTATAAAGAGGTACTCTGCTTGATGTGGAGAGGGAGTCTATTCCATAGATGGGGGAGTCTCTGGGACACAAATCTGTCCTGCCAACAAGTCCTGTTGATGTCACAGACCAGGTTGAGGCCACACGTGTGGGTTACCTGAGTGGAGCTGGACTTGTGGATATGCAGCAGTCCCATCAAGGTGGGGTCCATGATTGCCTTGTATGCCAGACAGAGGTCACCTATGAGGAGTCTGTATGAAACTGAGTAGAGGGATAGGGCTTTTAGCCTATCTGTGTATGGTAGATGTTTGAGGCCCTGGATTCTCCTGGTCAGGAACCTTTGTGGTCTCTCCAGCTGCTGCATGTGCTTTGAGAGGCCTTATAAGGGAAGAATACAGGGATGTTATGACCTCCTTGTTCCTGGATGAGATACCCTTAGTTATGAGGTGGGCCATGTAGAAGGTTTTCCATACCAAGGAAGCAACATGGTGGTCAAAAGTCAGGTTGCTATCAACCTGGGTGCCCAAATCCATCATGTCTGATTGAGTGCTTAGGACACTGTTATTAATGTGATAATTTGTGGGGAAGTCACTCTCCCCACAGGGGATGATGATGCATTTTTTGGTATTCAGCTTGAGGCCATGTTTCTGGCACCAGTCATTTGTCTGAGACCCTCTTGGAGGATGTCCACATCACTAGGAAAAATGATGACAGCAGCCAGCTTGCAGTCATCTGCAAAGCTGGTCAGCCATAGCCCACTGGTTTGGTCTGCACCTCAGAAAAGTATATACCAAATAACAGAGGCCCCAAGACGAACCCTGTGGGATGCCTCTTGTTACGAGTCGACTGCTTGAGGTGGCTTCCCCTATTTTGACTACATGGGTTCTATCAGTGAGCTAGTTTGCTACCCATCTGGTAACATATGGATTGATGCCTAGTTGAGAGAGTTTATCTATTATGCCCGAGTGGGGAATAGTGTCAAAGGCTTTGGCCAGGTCAAGATAGGTGGTGTACATAGTCTTCCCCTCATCCATGGCTTTGGTGACTGTCTCAAAGAAATTGACCAAATTTAGCAGACATGACCTTCCTTGACATAGCCAAACTGTGTGGGATCAAGCGTTTGGAGGTTTCCAATGTCATTGTTAATGAGGTCCATGATAATCTTTTCCATGGCCTTGCAGATCAGGCTAGTTAGCCTGATGAGTCTATAATTTCCCATACTGGTGGATGCTCCACCTTTGTGTAAAGAGATGACAGTGGCTGTCCTCCACTCAGCTGGGATGAAGCCAGTACTCAGGCTTTGGTTGAATAGGGTGCCTAATGGTGCTGTAAGTTCCTGCCTGAGTTCACATAGGATGCAGCCTGGGATGTTATTGGGTCCCATGGAGGGTGCATTTATCAAACCGTAAATTCTTTGCTCACTTTTGTTTCTCAGTGAAAGACATTTGTGGGGTTAAGAACCTATCAGCCATGATTATTTTACTTTCCTGCTCTCTCTTCTGCAATTATGCTTTGACTTTGGCTCAAAATGGACAGACCCATTGGGAAAGGCTGCCTAAAAATGATCTTCAGATCCAGGCAGTCCAAACAAGGCCTTGTCTTTTCATTACAATGCCTGATTCAGCTTCCCTTACTCATCCATCTGTGGGATTATGAAGTAATCACACAGACAGCATTGTTATGGTGTTCATACTCAGCACCTTGGAGTCAAATTCTTTTCAGGTATCTTCAGATCACAACTTTCTGAGGGAATCTAGGGCTGTGTCACCTAGATTCCTCTAAAATCTAAATATATGCATCTAGAAATGTAATGAGTGTATTGCAAAAGTATTTTGTGCATAAACGTGCTTCTCTTAAAGATCAAAAATACATCATTCTGCATTCCTTATCTGGTAGATGGATAACCTGTGCATCATCAGAAGTGTCTCTTTTTGTAGCAGCTGATACACAATGGAACCAACAATTGGCCTCTTACTCCAATGGGGTCTGACTGTGGGAGTCCATAGCACTCTGTCTGGCTTTCATGGAATGGATTTGCCTATGTCAGTTTCCCTCCATACACACTGGCAAACAAGATCCACAATACTGTCAGTGGGTGGGACCACCCAAGTTGCTAATAGGGTAGACTGAAATACCACTGGTAGAATTTCTTCCTCAGAAGAGCTGGGGGTCAGGGATCAAGATCCCTCTGTGACATTATTTCAAGCATTTCCCCAAATGTGTGGTCTTCTGGAGGAGTTTGATGGAAGAATGTCCTAAGATGAGATCCATGTCAGAATTCATGTACTTCCTCTTGCTTGTCCTCTTTCTTGGTGTCCTCCAGGGAGAAACCATCCAAGTTGTCAGAAGAGCAGTCAAGCATACATCTCCTGGGTACCAAGGGGCATTCTGATTTTTGGTCCTGTAAAGGGGGGGAATGATGATGACTAAATGGTGTAGGCTGGGAGGTGTGCATGCATGGGACTACTGTGAAGTGTGTCATTTCCATAGTTCCTAGGTCAGCTGTCAGCACCAAGACCATGGGCCCACAAGACCACTGAAAACAGGGGTCTTACTGACACAAATGTATGTGTAAATCCCTTGATCCCATAGACACTCAGCACTGAGCCCATGGCTAACACCAAAGAACAAGTCTTTGCCATCAAGGAGTTGAACATTGACAGAGTCAACACCGAGGACAGCCCTGTGGGTATCATAGCTGACTTCAGTGTCAAAAATATGCCTACACCAAAGCCCTCCAGCCAATCCATCTCCAATGCCCCAGGTACTGAAAAGATCAACACCATGTAGAATATTACTGGTGGTACCAAGAAAGAATGCATGGTTTCTAGTGCTGACCCCAAAATTCCCACTGCAGAGACAAGCCAAGGGGTAAGATCTTTAGATGTGCATGGTGCTGGCTCACATCCAGCCTTACCTAGCAACAAAGGTGAAAATTACACCAAAGTTTCAGCTGAGTCTTCAGAAAGGTCTACCTCACAATCCAACAGCACCA
Organism: Protopterus annectens; assembly: GCF_019279795.1. Lineage (NCBI taxonomy): Eukaryota > Metazoa > Chordata > Ceratodontiformes > Protopteridae > Protopterus > Protopterus annectens. Next base: position 560,590,518 of record NC_056728.1, on the reverse strand, counting down.
TGAGGTTGTGGATTGACCTGGAGGACCGAAATAGCATAGCTAAATTTGGTCTGGAATATACATAGTGTGTTAACTCATGCTTTGAGGAAATGCTGCCTAGGCTTCTCCTCAGAGTCAGTTAGAGGAGCTTAGTAGAAGTTGTAAGAGGAGTGGTAAGTGGCAGAGAAGAGGCTCAAGAAGGCCCCAGATGAGTTGACTTGGGATCTAATCTGGGTTTCTTAATCGGTGAGGGGAAACAGTTATTTGCCCTCCAGGTGTCTGCATTTCTTTTTCCTCTTCTCTATGCAAAAATCTTCCTTTGCAGAGTCTTCTTTCAGTAAATCTTTGAGAATTATCTTGTTATGGATATCTAAAATGCCTTCTCACTAACATTTTTTATGCATTCTGAAACTCAGATATCAGTAATTATTTAGTGACTGCAACCCTCAACAATTTACACAAAAAACACACATACTTACAAGGAAAAAATCAAAAAATATGAAACAAAATCAGGGACATTCAGCAACATCAGGGACAGCTAACAGGTACTCCATTTGCCCTGCAAATATAGCCATTGCCCATATCTGGTTGCCTACCAGTATTAAAAAAACTTTCCTCATTCTCTCACCAGATGCCACTTTTCTTGTCCACAGCAACTATTCCCTTCTCTTTAACCTTGAATGTCTGTGGGCTGTCTACTCCTTGCCATTCCATAAATCATGCAGATTGTGTGATGGCAAAAAGCAAAAGTCTCCTTAAATAGTTTGCCTGCTGCCACTACTCTTTACTTATAAAATAAATAAACAGACAGCGGAAAGGGGCCCATAGCAGAGCAACTCCCTAGGAGGGCACCTAGTTTGCTTATGAGTGAAGCTGATTATGGTACAGAATAAAAATAAATTTAATTAAATTACATTTACATTGTGTACACATCATTTAGTCTTCAGAAAATTGAGATATATGGGAAAATAATGGAAAAGAATAATTTCTTTGAGTATTTGGGAGGTGTAGTTTAGGAAGAGAAAAATCTGAATAAGGAACTGAAAGCTAGAATCAGAGGCTCTGCAGCCATCTGGCACAATGTTTCAGTGGTAATGTGTGATATAGAAGAATCCCCACCCCCAGAAAAGCTGAAAAGTAAGGTGTACAAAACAGTGGGGTGACTAATGATGTACAAACAGAAACCTGAGTAGTGAAGACAGAGCAGATGAGGAAGCCTGATGTGATGGAGATGAAATTTTTAAGCTGGGCAGTAGGATCCATACTGTGGGACAGATGAAGAAAAGAGGATATCAAGGAGAAAGTCTAAGTATCCCCGGTTGGAGGGAAGGTCAGGGAGAACAGATTATCATGGTTCAGTCCCATATGTAGAAAAGCAAAACATGATTTGTTAAAGTAGATTTTGAAGAGACCCGAAAAAAAAATGAAAAGAGACAAGGACATTGATTCAGTAGATGGATGGATAGATGGATGGATGAAAGGATGGAAGGATGAATTGTAGGATGGAAGACGTGTGAATGTCAGGCACGGCTGACAAAGAAGATAGGACAGCAGCAGCAAATCAAGATAGAAAGGCAACAGGAGACATGCCATCCTAACCTCATGTAAAATGGAGAAAAGGGGTTAACAATGATAAAATATTTTTTGTTCTTCTTGTCATCTGTTATGATTCCCCCATCCCATCCCATCCCATCCCTTTTCATGGGGCTTGCCAGTGCTCCATCAACTCATTTCTTCCTCCACTTATAAGAATAAGGCATTCTCAGTTTGGTTGAAAGTCAACCCATTCATTCCTAGTTTGGGTGCTTTACTTGTCCTTTTATTCACCTGAAGGTAGGAGTCAGACATTAGAAAGTAGAGCAGTAAGTGATCTAGTGAAGGTCCCCATTCTTCCTAACTACTACCCAATGTCTGCCTGATTGGAAAGTGATGTGCATGTTCCCACCTACATCATCTTTGACTCAGTGGCACATGGGTTATTTTGCAGCCTGAGCCTGTGATAGCCACTTCCATGGGTGATTGTTTACCTTTCAGTAAGTGTCACTAATGTGGCAGGCTTGGTTGCTTCCTGCATCTCAGAATGGCTGAACTGTGTCAGTCACTCCATCCTATCCTCCCTCATCCAGCTCCTTCAGCACTTGAAACATTAATCAAACCCTGCTCATCTGGGTCACGGCCAGGACATTATCTCTGTATGTCATGGGGCTGGTCACCTTTTATTATATTCTGATGTCATTTCTGTGCATGTTACAACACCTTCTATAAATATGATTTCTATATTTTATAGAAATGTAACATTGCTAGTGTTTAATGTCCAGACTAAACCCTCTCTTTTCGTTTTTTAGCTGTTTCATTTTCCCTTCTAGTCTCTGCATTTTGTAATGCTTGTAAGAATTCTAAGAATTAGCATATATTTTGTTATCAATGCTTGTGTATACTTATAGGTTATTTTCCAGTCTGTAACTATCTATGATTGATGAGTTAACTGATGCCAATATAATTATGTTTATTTTCTTTATTTTTGTCCATCACAGAGTATTTCCTCTTGTCTTTGTTATGCAAAAAGACCAACAGATAAAAGTTTTCCAGTGAAATATATCTTCCCTTCTCTTGCATGCCATAATCCAGATGCATTTCATCAATATGCTATCAAAAATACATAGGCAGTCACATTGAACCTGCATTCTTATCATCACGTTCCCAAACAAGGTGTGCTTTCTTTCCTTCTTTCCTTATATATATCCGGGTCCAGGTATTTGTCAGTTTTGCAGTGTCCTGTTATTTATTCCATACACTTTCCTTCTAATGTTCTGTAAGCATTTTGTTCCCATTCATTGTAACTGCTTCCTTAGAGACTTACTTTTTAGATCTATTAGATCTCCTTACATTTATATTCCTCTTTCTTTATTAATATTTTTCTATTTACCCACTGTATAAATCTTCACTTGGTTGTCCCATTTCATGTTGCTTCTTTTTATTGCTATAACTTTCCATCTTACCACCCAGTCCTTCTGTGCACCCTAATCCTTCTCATAATCCATTATTATTATTATTATTATTATTACCTATACCTAAATTTTCCCCAAATTACTACTCCTGATCAAATTTTAGATAATGTTGTACGCTCCAACCACTTTTCTGCTTCAAAGCTGCTAAATTATTCTGCTAAACTCTAGATTCATTTGGACCTGTATGTATTTGCTTATTAAGTTTCTAATATTTAACTTTCATTTACAACCCTGTGGAATTGATATATGTATAAACATAAATATGATTTTAGGGGAGATTGTCATTCTGACTACATTAATACTGCTTGTAATTGTGTTGATACTGAATTTTGGCTTAGAACTGGGCCACCATATTCATGAATATAGTAGTAAGTTAAATAAAGTAGCTGTGTGTACTATCTTTAGTATACAGTCTTGTCATTAGCATGATTCATAAACATGGATCTCACTAATGACATACTAATATAATATAGGCTTGAACTGTGCAACGGCATTCTTAATATATGCATCTGTACTATGGACAGCAGTGTCAGGGAAAAATAGTATTTGACTGCTTTTAGGGTATGCATTCATGTTCTGTACCCTATAGAAACAGTATATGAAAACAATATGTGTCTTTTGAGGCATACAGGTGGAGGAACAGGCAGAGAATGGGAATAGAAGAAGCATTTGTAGATTCAAAAGGTCTTATATCCATTGTAGAGTGCTCTTGTATATGATCATCTACAGTCATTGGCAGGAGTGATTCATAAAAATTATTGCCTATATTTTCCTTTGTTGATTGAGTTAGTCACATTAGGCTAGTGACATCTTTTCAGGGAAGACTCTGGAAATTTGATCAGGGTATTACAGAACTTCCCTACTCTTTTTGATTGATGCCATGGGATCTTTTACATTTACATCTGCTACCACTAACTCAAGAGGATGGGATGTTGGTTTAATGTCTCATTCAAAACATGACTCACTCAGAAGTACAGCATCCAACAAGGCCATTGGCAACCTACAAACACTGGACCCATCACAGTATGGCTTTGTTAAAGGAAGGTCTTGCCTACTTAACCTGGTACACTTCTTTGAAAAGGTCATCATGGCTATTGTTGAGGGGAAAATGGTGCATTCTGCCTAGCTTATACTTCTCAGGTATTGTTGTCAAACTCTCAGAACTAGGCATAAATCCTTACATTTGACCAACATGTAGCCAAGATAGTAAGAAAATCATTCTATGTCACCCAACTTATAAGCAAGGGTCTGGCATCTAGTTCCAAGAAAAAAGTAGTGGCTTTTTCAGGCCCATCACTGAGTACAATGCCCGCCTTTGACATGTACCTATCCAAGCTCTTGCAACAGCTGGAGCACCCTCAATGGTTCCTCACCAGAAGAATTCAGGGTATAAATACCCTGTCCTACACAGATTGCCTTAAGGTCCTACCTCTGTACTCAGTCTCCTACAGGTTATTGAGAGGCAATCTATGCCTAGCATATAAGACATCCTCAGATCCAGCTCTGATGGATCTCTTTCACATCCATAAAACCAATCACACCAGAAACACTAGATCCAAGGACCTGAACTTTGTCTGTGACATAAACAGAACCTGAGGGAAGAACCAATATTTGCCTCAAAGGATTTCAGCATTATGGAATAAGCTCCTCATCTAAATGAAACAGAGGATCCCTGACTCTATTTCAAAGAAACCATGATCATGGGATGGGAAATATCAAATTCACCCCCTCTCTGGTCCTCATGTCTCTGTTGAACAGAGGTTGACAGTATGTAACTTAATCCCCAACTAACATAGCCCCCCATATAACTCTTAGCTACCTCTTTACTAACATACCATCATATAGACATCTAAGGAACTCTGAGACAAAACTGAGTTGGGTTGCACAGCTAGGGTTATAAAGACCCTGGGGGCTGTTAGCCTAGTATAAATCTCTGAATCCACTAATGCTGCACTACAGTGTCAGCAATCCAGTCACCTGGAATGGGAATAGAACCAGCAACTTTCTGTTTTTCTAGCACCAAAGGCAAGTGTACTACCTGGGAATCTAGGTCACCAATCACTCCCATGGGTGGGAGCTCAGTAAAGTCAGCATGTGTTGGGTGGGTCAGGTTTAGCTGAGGCATTGTGTTTGTGTATGTACTGCTGGCTGATGGTGTTGCTTCTCCTTTATGAATTAACATTTTAGTCTGATATTTGTGCAGGTGATGGTGATATAGTTCCTCAGTTATGTTACGCTGAGCAACACTTCATCATTACTTAGTAACTGGTTATCGGGCTGCCATTTTTTTTTGCCTTTCTATCCACAGCTAGGTTGCTCTCTTTTGCTCCTCAGTACAGTTTGCAATTCATGTATTTGTGAATCATGGACTCTGCTGTGAAATCTCATTGCATATAAAATGCATATATGGAGTTCACGAGATACGTATTACATTGTTACACCTTTGAGACTGGTTCATTTATGGATCCAGCAGGGCTCAGGTTTATGCTTTGAACCATGCACAGCCCAGGGAGATTGTGCACAATGTTTCTGAAAGCCACACTACATCTGCACTCTTTATTTCTCTTCTCTGTGATTTTCTTTAAATCTCTGCCTATAATTAAACCTGCACAAACTGAGGCCACCATTTCTTTTTTTATACCACAGTAATCCAATATCTTTCCCTGTACTAATCTTGCAAGTTTTTAATCTAGACCTGCATATTTCCCAGATTTGTTGAATATATTTAGCATACATCTAACACTTCATCTGTAGTTTCAGCTATTAGGATGCAGTCATGAAATACTCTGGCACATGCTTCCCCTTAATTCTCTTAATAACCTTCCTGTAATCCATCCCTTACTCTAACTGTTAGTTTTTTTGTCAGAAGTATGAGCGCATCATGGGAGCATGGGCGACTTTGCCATCTGCCTCTTACATCTTTTCTCTCTTTTGTAATGCCTTTCTGAAGCAAAGTACATGACTTTTGAAAGCACAAAGCCCAGAAGGATGTATGTAACACAATCAGAAATGCAAAAATATATATATCATTATCAAAATATAAATTGAAAGGCAAAAGAAAAACAGTGTGATCACCGTCAGGCATTTTAGGCTTGAGTAAAAAAGCAAATTATGATTTTCCATTAGCTAAGTTTGTAACCTTACTGGATGTACTGTAAATTTCTCTCCCATAACACTTAACAAATCTCAGTCCTAATATAATTTTATATACAGAGCATAAAATAACCATAATAACTTCAAATGACTCCACAATGGGATATAAACTGTATCTTTATCACCTTGTAAACAGGTGGTAAAAACACCTATAATTTCATACTGTTAATTCGATTTGCTCAGTATTTTGTCAGACATTCCATCAACTTAGAAATAAATAAATATCTTCAGCATCCAGTGTTCCATGGGCAATATATTTAGTTTAAAATAGGTGTCCCGACTTTCCACATGGCAGTCATCTATTACTTTAGAACCTTAAAATAGCAGCACATATTTTTTAGTTATGCCAGTATGGCTATTTACTTACTTATGTATGTACGTATGTATTTATGTATTTTATACATTCATGGGGTGATTTCTTCTTAATAAACATACAGCTGAGGAGACCACTAAGAAGCTCAACCACATCACCCAGTACTGGTAGGAAACTAACAATTGTTTCCCATTAAGTATATTTTTTCTACATATTCCAGTTAACAATTTGTGATTGCCTAGTCAATCATCCAAAGTGGTTTTAATGGTCACTACAGAAGTGCTCTGTTATATAAGGGCAGCCTATTCAAGAAACAGGGAATGCATTGGGTTAGGTATGTGTCATGCTATCTGGTATTATTGATGTAGTAACGTAGGTTTAGGTCTCTTGATTAGATGTTTGTTTTACTGGTTCTGTTTACATGAAGAAGTCAAAGAGCACTAAGTCAATTCATAGCATGGGGGGGGGGGCTCTGTAAAGATCACCCACTCAGGAGTCTATATGGCATATAGTCTATCCAGATAGCTAAGGGCACTTGACCTGAGATCTTTTAGGTGAGGAAACACTGAGGTCTCTCAAAGTGGTTTAGACTCTCAACAAGGTACATTTTATTCAATGAATGGGCCTAATAATGGGACAATAAAGTGGAACTATAAATTCTTTTGGACCTTGTGTAGATGCCATGAAGGAAAAATTGTGCAAGGTAAAATAAATTTGTAACCAAAGCAGAGACAACACAGGTAACAGAGTCCCTGCTGACTGTGTCAGATTAAATTGGAACAATATCTACATGTTAAGCAGTAGTGATGTTAGATTAGTCAAAGGAACCTATGCTACTGTTTTGCCATTGGTGATAAGCCCATAATTAATACATCAATCATTTGTTTGGTCTAGCCCTTGCTGGTGAATTTGAGTGACAAAATGGAATTTGATAACCACTTCTAGTTAGCAATCATCAGCAAACTTGGTTAGCCACACCCCATTTGGTATATTATTTTCAGCATTTGTATTTTTCTAGAAATTCAAAAGTCACATCCAAGACATGGTACTTCCTGACTCATGATTTTTTGTGGGAAAGCAAATGACCTTGCAGGAATCACAGAAGTAAATAAAAACACAAGAACTATTCTCATATTTTAAGTGTTAGGTTCAAGACCTAGTTTCATACAACAGAGAAATCCAATATGGTTCAATTAGGAAATGCAGGCTCATCTAGAAAATACATTTTATGATTTTTCTGTGATTAAGTCTTGAACCTTACTTTTTACTATGTAATATTTTTGTCCCACATTTAGCAAATCTCATACACATAATTTTTACACAGGGAGAAAACATGATGGCCATAGTGATTTTAAGCAACATACTGATATAAACTGTTTAAAAAAGCAATAAGCAGATGTTTTTCCTTAATTCTGATCTTCTAATGTATGAAGCATTTTACAGTTTCACACCGGCAAACCTACACTGCTGCATCATATTTGACTGCAAGGCTTTTCATCAAGATTGTTATATCACAGTTTAGTTTGTTACACAAACTTGGATTGTGGGAGCTGTGATGCACTTTTAATGTTTTTTTACCTTCCCCCACTGTATTACAAACATGAAAATTATATATATATATATATATATATATATATATATATATATATATATATATATGTATGTATATATACATATATACATATATATATATATATATATATATATACATATATATATATATATATATATATATATATATGTATATATACATATATATATATATATATATATATATATATATATATATATATATATATATATATATATAGGTACACTTTTAAATTTCGAAATACCAAAATCTCGAGTTTTGAGATACCAACCTCAAAACATTGAGATTTTGGTATCTCAAAAGTTAAAAGTGAACTAAATATATAAAAAAAAAAAAAAAAAAAAAAAAACACAGCTAAAATAATGTTTTTGCAGGAAGGCAAGCACCCCTCACGTGGGGGGGCTCTGCCCCCACCCCCTACTTAAATATACCAACTCCGAGATCACGCTACAGTGAAGAGAACGGTAATGCTCCTGTTCCACTTACTGTTATCTTCACTGTAGCGCGATCTCGGAGTTGGTATATTAAAGTAGGGAGGGTGTGGGGGGGTGCAGGGGGCTTACTTGTTTTTTTTTTTTTGGTTCACTTTTGAATTTCGAGATACCAAAATCTCGATGTTTTGAGTTTAGTATCTCAAAACCCGAGATTCTGGCATTTCGAAATTTAAAAGTGGACCTATATATATATATATATATATATATATATATATATATATATATATATATAGGAGCGCTACAGAATCCTGAAAGCCCAAAATCCTGAAGACCAAAATCCTGAGACCAAAAGCCTGAAAGTTCAAAATACTGAAAACTCAAAATCCTGAAAACACACAGGATAACAACACTCACTATATTCCAGCACAAGTACATACCGAAACATATTACACTTCAACTATATGCAATATATCAACTTTGAGATTGCACTTCTCTACACTAAGTGCAATCTTGGAGTTGATATATTTAAGCAGCAGGGGGTGTGGGGGTCTTAAACTTGGAGAACAGTACTATAGTTTGCTTTTTATTTGTTTCTGTATGTACTTGTGCTAGAATATAGTGAGTTTTGGTATCCTGTGTGTTTTCAGGATTTTGAGTTTTTAGTATTTTGTGTTTACAGTATTTTGAACTTTCAGGATTTTGGTCTCAGGGTTTGGGCTTTCAGGATTCTGTAGCGCTCCTATAAATATATTAATATATATATATATATATGTATATATTTATATATATATATATATATATATATATATATATATATATATATATATATATATATATATATATATATATATATATATATATATATATATATATATATTTTAATTTATTTTACATTTGTTGACCGGGCTAGTCAAGCTGGATATATGTCCATTTTCAGCAGAGGCCCGGGGAGAAAAGCTCCTCGAAAACACAGTAAAATTTATATAAAATGACAGTTTTCAACAGATGCAGGTACAATACATATTTAAGCAATTTTTTACATGACAGTTTTTACAGATGTGGGTACATTAAATATATAAGCAATAATTTTCACTTCAAAACATTTCTGCTTACAGAATCGTATTACTTATAACATTTGGATAGTTATACGGGGATATTGATAAAGACATTTGATTAATATATAAAGCCCATTTTCTTTATGGTTTTCAGAAAGCCACTAGTATATACAGATGAAGTGACAGGTGTCTTGCAATAAATGGTGTAATTAGTCTGGGTTCGCACAGGGACATAACCAATGGGATTTAAGGTAGATTTTCAGTTTGCTTTTAAATTGTGTTGTTGAGGAAAAGGAGGTCAGGTCACTGGGGAGTGAGTACCAGGTTTTGCCCATGGTATTAGAGAACAAAGAGTCACCAGCCATATTGTTGGTTTTACCTATTTGTACTAATATTTTATTAGATGAGTGTAGGCTCTTAAGGTTGTTGTTGGGGGTGATAAGGTGGGTAAGAACTGGTGTATTAGTAGGCTGATACAGGATTTTGTGGGCAACTGTTAATTGGTTAAATAGTAGTAAATTTGGCAACTCTAGCCATCCTAGTTGTTCATAATTAATACAGTGATGGGTTCTGAATGTGGAATCTGTTGCAAATCTGGCAATATTATTGTAGGAGACAGCCAGCTTGTTCAGGTTGTTTTTAGACAGGTTAGTATATATAGGGGAGGCATAAAGGAGGGTAGAGATTAATTGGGTTTGCTTGCTAGTGGGGTCAGAAAGGATTTGATTCTATAGAGGGAGCCTAGTTTTTTGTTGACTGTTTTTATAGTACTGTTAATGTGAGTATCAAAGTTAAGGTTATTATCAATTAGTACCCCTAGTAGTTTTGTAGTTGAGTCAGGAGATATGATGGTACCGTTGTTTGATGTAAGAGTAAAGTTAAGTGGGGAGGCCCTACGGGTGGGAGTGAATAGTAGGAGTTTTGTTTTTCTGGGGTTCAAGATGAGGCAATGGTGTAGAAGCCATTTCTCGACTGTGTTAAACACATTTTGGGTGAGGGTCTGATGGAGAGGTGGCTGAACATATTAATGTGGAATCATCTGCGTATTGTATACAGGTAGCTTCAGGTATTGCAGAATGTAAGTCATTGATAAAAATAGAAAATAGGAGAGGTCCTAATATAGAGCCTTGGGGGACACTGAACACAATAGGGAGATAAGTTGTTCTCCCACAGAACAGCCTGTTGCTTATTGTTTAAGTAGGATTGAAACCATTGTATAGCCAGTGCATCTAGTGATAGGTTTTTGAGTATGTTTACAAGAAGTTGGTGGTTAACCATATCAAAGGCTTTAGAGAGATCAATAAAGAGGGCTGAGGATAGAGTGTTGTTATTGCGATTTTTGTTAATACAGTCAGAGAAGGATAAGAGGGCAGTAGTGGTGCTGTGAAATGGCCTAAAACCATGTTGGCAGTTAGCTGGTAAGTTGTTTTCTATTAGGTAGTTTAACAGTTGTTTATGAATGCATTTCTCCATGATTTTTGCCAGTGTATATAATATAGCAATAGGTCTATAGTTTGATAATTCATTGGAGTTACTACCTTTATGTAGGGTGATAATATGTGAGATATTCCAGATAGGTGGGATAGTTCCCTCAGTGATAGTTCTGTTAATCAGTATGGAGATGGGGTAAGCTATGGCTTTTGCAGCTTTTTGCAGATATTCTGCAGGTAGGAGATCAGCTGCAGGGGTGGTAGGTTTGAGTTTCTGAATAAGGGTACAGACAAGGGATGTAGGGACAGGTTTAAGCTGAAATGAGGGAGGTAAGCTAGCAGTAGAGGAATTCAGAGATGAGCTGTCAGGAGTTAGGTGATTGCCAAGAGACTGAATGGTCTCAGTAAAGAACGTGTTAAAGGTATTGGCAATTTGCTTTGGACTATCATGGTCAGAGCCTAATGGGGCATGTGTGACAGAATGACCTGGGTGTAAAAGTGCTTTAATCCCTACCCAGAACTTTTGTGGTTTGTTTTGATGGGTTTGTTGAAGTTGAATGTAAAAGTTTATTTTGTCTGACAGAAGGGCTTTTTTGTATCATTTCTTAGCTGCTTAAATTTTAAGTGATCCTCCGAGCTTTTAGTAGTACGCCACTTGGCCCAGACTTTATTTCTGAGGAGCATTTTTTGTTTGGTTGTTTTTGAGAGCCAGGGGGCAGGTTTAATCCTAGTTCTAATGGTAAGTTTTGGTGCATGGTAGTCTAGAATACCTAAGAATTTAGTATTAAAGTATTTTACTGCTTCCTCCAGAGGTAGGTATTTGAGGCTGACCAATCACATGCCTTAAGTTCATTTTGGAAGATGTCGGGGTTAAAATGTTTGTTCCTCCTCACTGTCCTATAGGTGATTGGGCTAGGAATGTCACTCTTAAATCTGATTATGAAAGTGAGTGCATTGTCGCTTATATCTTCAGGGAGGGTCCCTACTTTGTAAGCTTGGTGATGTCTGTTTATCAGAATCCAATCTAGGGTGCTTTCATTATTGAGTTTGTTGGTCCTTGTGGGGGAGGTAATGGTTTGAGTAAAAGCATGTAGGTTAATATGGGTAGAAGGCTGTTAAGTAGTACATCATTTCCAGTTGATATTAAAGTCACAGAGTACTATCTTTTCTTGGGGATAGTTGATGGAAATCCAATTGAGGATATCTTCTAAGGTGTTAAGAGTTATTTCCTGGGGGAAGGTAGACAGCAATAATATAGATGGATTTACATTTAGTGACTTGAATCTTGGAGGTAAGGATTTCTGCATTACTAGTTAGAGGGGGTTTAGAGTCTACAGAGGTCACCTGTAATCCAGATTTGTATAGTATAGCTACTCCACCACCCTTCTTAGCTTTTTGGTCTAGTCTCAAGATACTGTACCCTGGTGGAATAACTTCATTGTCTTGTATAGATGGCTTGAGCCATGTTTCAGTGAGACACAGGATATCAAATGAATGTACATCCATGAGTGCATGTAGGTGGGCAACTTTATTATTTATGCTCCTATATGGTCTTGACAGAATCTGGGCCGGGTTTGGGATATATATCTCCATCTATTAAGGATTGGAATTGTATTCTAAGTGTAAGTTTTAGAAGTTTACATGTTAGGTACTGGAATTTCCTAGCTTTTGGGCTATAGTATCTGATGTGAGTCAGTCTATGATATTTTGCTGGTAGGCAGGTTGTTGTGCAGGGTGAGTCTGTATGGCTTTGAGAGACTTCTAATGGAGGAGTGGAGGTTTGCTTTGTGGGGTAATAAAGGTTTAGGCAGTTAAGATGTTCATAAAATGTAAATAGATAAGGTACAGATAGACTAGGCATGAGAACAAATAGAAGTAGGATCTTCAGGTGTGGAGAGGCTGTTATGAATGACATTGTGGCAGAGTTATATATAGGGTAAAGATCAAGGGTTAAGTTAGGTGGTTTACAAAGATAAGACTTAAAAGAAGTTGGTTCTAGCACTTTAAGGACTTAAGACCTATGATTGGTTGTTAGGATGGGGGTGTGGTTAGGGTGCATAAATGTAGGAGCATTGGGGGCGTGTGGGAATTGGGGGCAGGGTAGGGGAGCAGAGTGAGCCTGCAGGGTGAACAGAGTGGGATAGAGCCAGTGAAGGAAGAGGACCCCAAGAACAATCAGTGAAGAGCTGACTGCTGAGGTAAGGTAAGGTAGAGATGGGTGTGGCAGTGAGTGAGTTATAGTGAAAATAGAGGAGTGAGTAGGACTGGGATAATGACAAGTAAAAGAGAACCAAGTTGCCTGATAAATATATTTCAAGACAGTGGGATAGATGTTCAAGGCAAGTAATACTGGGAGAAGGATGCCAACTAGTGGACAAAGGATAAAATGCAACAGCAGCTTTACAAGAGTGTTGGCAGGTCTACGAATAAAGGAGGGTAAACAGGAGTTATCTCAGAGACTACAAGAGGGTAGTATGTGAAGGTTTAGGAGAAGAGAAGATTAGAGTATGGCTCCTGGCTGTCCTGGCTAGGGAGCAGACTTCAATAATCATGGAAATATTTTATTCAATTTTATCTTTTAATACAATAGTTATAGAACACATACTTTCTTGTTTCCTTGAGGGAATGAGGCTTAGGGAGAGGACTGGCTCTATTCTTTAGTTCAGGAAGAGACCAATAGTTTTAACATAAGGTATGGTTCTTGGTCTTCAGGCAGGGCAGATTTTCATACCATAGTTCAGGATAAGCAGGATGGAGAGCTGGGTAAATAAAGGGAGAGGGAAAACAAAAGTGATAAGGTAAACAGTGTGTTAATAGCTGGGCAAATAACAGTTACCCAATGCAAGTATCAAATAAATGGCAGTTCCTACAAAAGGTCAGAATGGCAATGTTGTGGTTATGTTGTACAGTTATGCCTATATATTAGTATAGGTAGATGCATTTAGAAAATTCACCACTAATAAAAACTAGTGAACAATCAATACAAACACACATTAGGTTCACAGAAGATATCAAAGGTTGTATTGGAACATTGCGATAATGTTAAGTGTACAGATTAAAGGCTATGACTGAGATCCCTTAGTAATAAGGTGTACACTAACTAAGTATATAGCAGTTAAGATAGCAAACAGATAGACACCTTAGCCATGTATAAATTAGTTGCAATTCTGATAGTGCTTAAAAGGTAAATTGAAGTCAAAATGACAGGTAAATCCGGGTATATGCTGTAAAGTACCCAGTAATAATTAACAATTCTGTCTACCCAATACTAATACAGTTCTATATAATCACTGATACCTAGGGGCTAGTCAGGTATCTCAGCCTAGTTTCACAGCAGTATGAAAGCAGAAAACTCCCTTTTACTCTTCTGGTGCAGTACAGTCACTGTTAATAAACTAAGAGGTAGTAATTTGTATTTACCTCGCTACAACAGTTGTAAAAACACAAAACATTCAACCAGTACAGCTTATAACCACACAGTGCAGTTCCGTTACTAATTAATAGACTGAGAGGTAGAATATGTATTTACCTTGCTACTACAGTTGTTAAAACACAAAAGCATTCAACAAGTGCTGCTTATTGCCACACAGTCATAAGCACACTCAAACAGCTTCAATAATATAATTTTTTCAAGTTCGCTTTATATTCATTCAGGATACCAAAAGCATTGATCTAACTTGCTGTTTTCTATATGTAAAGCAGCATATTAATGGAAATTTAACAATTCTCCTGTATATAGCCACATAGTATTAAACTAACTATGTAGAGCAGTTTTTTCTACTACAAATGTAACAACTTTTTAATAGTAGCTTCATTTTCCTGTATATAGCCTTATAATTTCAAGCACTCTACGAGAAGCGGCTGTTATAATGTACAGTCTGCAGATTCCCCATATATTCAGCCTGGTTAACAGAAACACTAATTTAATGTGGCATTTTCTGTATTGATAGCAGCTTTTAGAGTTTAAAATGAGCAGGTATCCCCTAAAAACAGTCTGGGTGAACAAAACGCTACTCTTATTCATATATATATATATATATATATATATATATATATATATATATAGATAGATACACACACACACACACACACACACACACACACACACACACACACACACACACACACACACACAAACACACATGGAAATTATACATGTGTGTGTGTGTGTGTGTGTGTGTGTGTGTGTGTGTGTGTTAGGGAGTATGGGTGACCAAGCTCCAAACATGGGGAGCAGAGGGGCCTTGCGACTGCAAAAAAAAAAAAAAAAAATTGTGCTTTTTATGCTTGTTGAGTTTCACTTTTCAATACTGAAAAATCTATTAAGTATGATTCATTCTTCTGTGTCTTGACTGAATGTATGGAATGTAAGTGAATATTTCAGATCACTTACTAATGTGATTTATTTTATGGTTTTATCAAGTACGCCCTTGAGTGAGAAACAGAAATCTGAAACTGGCATCCTGTGGGCAATACCATCTGGTTTTACAGATGTGTCACTATCATCTCAAGTAGGTAGGCTGTTGCTTTAGAAAAGCAGTTAACATTTCTAATTTAATAATAAACTCTACTGCATACAGGGGTCTAGAGTAAAGTGTAAAAGCTATGCATCCTGAAACATGGGTTTTCTTTTACATGCATTATAATGCAGTATAATGTATATTACAATGTGTGCATTACTTATTTTTAAATTTTAAAATAATTAATCCATCCTATTGCCATATGAACTGACTTTTTTTTCTGCAAATGTTAACCATAATCTACTTTTGATACACAAAATCTCAACAAAAAAAAAATGGAACTACAACGGTATGAATATTTCTCAAACAATTTTATTTACACAAATTGTTTTGTTTGAAAGTGTTGCAAATCATCACTACATTTCAGCCATCTTTAAATGGGATAGTTTTGTGAGTGGAAATCTGTAAACTGTGTAGCACTTACATTTGGCAAGAAAACTTGGTGGATTTACACACACACACACACACACACACACACACACACACACACACACACACACACACACACACACACACACACACACATACCTGGGCATAAACACAGACTCGCAGATATATGTAAATAAATTACATATAATTTAAACAAAATTCTTCTGACAAAATAAAGGGTATTGAATCTCAAATGTAAGAAAATGTCTCTGGCTTCAACTAAAAGATTTTCAACTAGCATAGTACCTATCATTGCTATCACTTTGTTAGGGAAGTTTTTAAGAGCATGTATAAAATAAATACAATGTAAATCCACATTTTATTAAAAAGTTTGTATTAACCTAATGCTGCCCATGAAAACCACACTAGATGAAGAATATTTAATATCCCAGCTTCTATTTATTATCCTATAAATGATTAGGGAAACAGTAGCAGAACCGGGATATAAGGAAGACAGGAAAATAAGGATGAGCTTTATTAAAAGGACATAGGCAGGTAAGGAGTAAAATACCTCAATGGGAAATTAATTGCAACACATGCTGCTTTGTTGCTGTATCTGATTTAGCATGCTGTTGTTGGGCTACAGTCTTGGACATCTGTTAGCAAAAGTAGTCCAGTGATCTCATTTCAGTTGGCAGCTGGAAATAATCCAAGTCAGCTCTCCTAAACTGCTCAATCTATTTTGCATTAGTCAAGCTTTACTGTCACAGTACTGGCAGTTGAAAATTGAAGTTAGTGTCAAAATGTGTGACTTGAGATTTGAACTACCTACCTGCCTACAGCAGATCTTGGTACAGCTGAAATGATATTACAAATAACATATTGTTTATTCAGGAAGCCAGCATCACACCCTTTTGGGTTTTAAAATGCATTCTGCTTTAGATGAAAGCCCTAACTCAGCTGTTCTCGTTTTATTGCTTTTATTTCAAATTAAAGCAGTGATAAAACTGTAGGATTCAGAAACAAATTAAGTGAATGTAATAATGTCTTGTCTTGTGCCAAATGCTATGACTTTTTATACAGTTCAAAATGTCAGGGACTAAGGCTGTTTAACTGTACTGATCATAACATGAACATCTTGCAGTCTTAACTTGAGTCAACTATTTCCATTTGTATTTCTACATTTACTCAGGACACCCTTGTTTTCTGTCATGCCATTTAGGTTAATATTTTCTGTAAACGGTTGTCAACAATCTGCATTTTAAGCAAAGACACACTGCAAGCCACATTCACAGATAAATGCTTACTTTACAGCTTCAGTATTTAAGAACATTATCTTACCATATTATACATTGCCAGGGGTATAATAGGGAATATATAATCTTTTAGTGCCTCTTTATGTGAGTCATTCCAAAGTTACTCTATAAATGGTGGGGGCACTTCATTCAAAGAATATGACTGAGAAAGACCTCTGCAAATGCTGAATCATGTCCAGATAGTCAGATTTAAATGTATTAAGTACCTTTGTATGATGTTAAAGTCCAGAATGAGAACCACTTTATTGATAGTCCTTTTTAGCTGATGTTCCATTCATAACATGTAGTACTAAATGGATATTAGTATTATTAAAGCACAGCGTAACTTTACAAAGTGGTACAGCATTAAGTGTGCCATTTAATATGAGAAATGTTTCGGGCAACAACAGTGGGTTGTCTCAGTGAGTAATGACACTTGTATTAATGGTTTACTCCTCATTATTTTGATACTAAACTGAAGCTCTTATAATTGCTGAACCTTCTATGACCTAAATTGGACGCAGAATGGAATTAAAATTATTGCAACAGCTTTACAAATGTTAGTGTCGCTATATCATTTTTACTGCCAGATTATATGATGAGACAATAGGTGAAAACACATTCAGAGTTTACAGCTGTTACTGTATGCAAATACTACACTTCAAAGTGTTCGTCATTGATTAATACTGTTATCTTGTACAGTGAATGTCATATCCAGTTATAGTCAATATGTTACAAATGCAGTTTATTTTTTTTAAATTATAAAACTTCATAATGTGCATTTTGATGTTTTAATTTCACTTGAAGGTAGGACAGTGGTGTAAAGGTTAACATTGCTGCCTCACAGCACCAGGGTGATTGGTTCAGCTCCCATTTGTGGTAACATCTGTGCAGAGTCTGCTTGCCCTCTCTACATTTGGTGGGGGTTGCTAAATGCTCCAGTTTCCTCCCACATCCCAAAAGTTATTGCAAGTGAATTGATGACCTTCCCATTTGTCCATAGATGTGCATGTGTGCAAAGTGCGAGTGAGTTGCTATGTCCAGGAGCTGACTAGTGTTCTGCCCAGGATTAGTTCACTGACGTAGGTTTCACTGGCTCCCCATGACTGTATGGGAAAATGCAGGTATTAGAAAATTAGCAAGGGATCAAATGTCATTTTATTACTCAGTTTTTATATATGACCGAACACACAAAATAATGTCACAGAAGCTTCAGGTAGTGATTTACAGCCACCAGTGAAGCATTATGAGCAATCTGCACAAAAAAGTACTTCTTTAGGTGAGTACTCTTGTATTGTGCTTTTATTGTTACAACAGAATCACATTATGATAGAATATCCTTGCCAACAAAATAAATTATATAACCAACAAGACAGGCTTTTATGTCAAAAACTATATAATCTAGGTTATTCCCATCTCTTTAAGATTCATACTTAGATCTGCTGAGAAGTGTGATTAAATCATTTTAATGATTTATACAAAGCTGTCCATGGAAATCTAATCTTCTAAACAGTTACCTTGTAATAATGTGTCCTAAATTCACATGTGACTAGTTAATGACATGAAGAAACATTATACATTTTGTTCTTAATGTCAGAAAGACAGCAAAATTCTTTAAAATTGTAGGGCATCCTAAAACTGAACTAAATATTTAATGCAGAGATTTTATTTAGTAACTCCTCTGCAGTTCCTTACAATGTATATGCATATAATACATCTGAAATCATTACAAAGGAAATTATTTCAAGGCAGACACCCACACACCCACAGATACATAGTGCTGATTAGATAAGAGACAGGCGGTTCCATGTTATTTTACTTTGATTCAACAAAGGTCTGAAACAGTATATCAATCAAGTTTTAGATTGCCCAGCTCATAAATAGATGATTATTTGTTTTAATTCATCACCAACCCCTTTTTTCTCATTTTCTGTATGGGGCCAGGGTGTTGTGTCAAACTTTCACCATCTCTTGTGATTAAATGTCATTATCCTATCTTCTTTGACAGTTATGCTGACGATCACTCTCATGCAATGCATCCATCTATTTGCTGAACATACTCATTTTCTCTTGACATCTTCCTCTCTATCACAAATTTTCTTCTCCAAAGCATCTTCTGCTTTCCTGCAGATTTGCCCAAAACCACCATAATTTGTTCTCTTTCACCTTCTTTGCAAGTGAATATACTCTGGCTTCTCTTCTGCTGTTACCCTTTCTTCATCTGCCCCACAGTGTGCATCATATCACTTGTCTCAGGCACTTTATCTCCATCACCTCTAGTTTCCTCAACTGCTTTGCCTTCACTGCCAGTTTTCTGTAACACACAGAAGTACTGGTCACACCACAGATTTGTACACCTTACTTTTCATTTTCTTTGGCGTTCTTCTGTGTCACGCACACTAATGCTGACACTCTGTACCAGCTGACTGCATCCCTCTAATTCTAGCTTTTACCTCATTTACTTTCCTTCTCCACACACCCTTTCCAGATACTTGAAGTTGCTATCCTGCTCCACTCTTTTCCCTTCTATCTCAATTTTCAGTTTCTTCTGATTTCTTCCATTTGTTGCCATGACAACAGGCTTGTCTGTACTCAGTTTCATCCTATATGCCTTCAGTTTTCAATTCCATTCCCCTGTCATTTGATGAAGGGCCTGCTTAGAGTTTGCTTGTAATGCTACATCATATGTATACAGCAGTGTTGTTGATATATCCACACTAACCTGTTTGCAAGTGTAGTCTGTCAGGGCTGGCCTTAGGCCAGTTGAGCTGAGTGCATGTAGTAGGGCCCTGTGGCTTATCGCTGGCCCCACACTTGTCACTCCAGTCAATCCATAACTCAACCGTCCCGTATTTGCTGCTGCAAGATACTGACTACTAAATGGAAATAACAGAGTGTCATAAAAGTCCAAGTGGCTATTTTAAATTACATTGATTTTTTATATCTTGATCCATAAAAGCTGTGATTCTACTGGCAATATCATCAGTGCTAGTGCTTCTGTCACATAAGATTAAGGCAGGAAGAAGGAAGCATAGCTTTTTTTTCTTTTTAATAAAACAAGACTCCTCATTCAAGTCAAAAAAGGTTAAAACTCCCCTATTAACATTAGTAGCAGCTGGAGTCAAGGAATTAACAGAAAATACAGATGGCCAGTGTTGCTGCAATGGCATCCAACACACAAGGGAATATGCACATTAAAATAGTGCATTTCAAAGTCAAAGCCTGAAAGCTCCCAAATAATACCACTAAGTGCTTATCCCCCAACCCACAATTCACATTTTTTAAATTACTGCCACAAATAATTATTGCTGGTCTATGGGCAAGAAAAGGAAAGAAGAATAGCAAATTCCTGACCTTAGCATTCCCTCTTATCGGTGGGTGTTCCTGTAAAATACAACAAGTTAAACCCACCTGTTTTTCTTTCTACGGCCAATCAGTAGGAGCACTTTTGTGTTCAAAGTCTCCAAGTTGTTGGGACAAGTGTCTGCTCAATGTTCTGTTGCTGTCTATGTGTCTCAAAGTAGAAGAATAAATTCTGGCTCTGGCATATGGGAAGTAGAGGAACCTTGTGATTCATCTTTTAACACTATGCAGTTTGACAGAAAGATGCCTGAAGTGGCTACTCATGAGAAGATCATGCAAAGTGTATGGGACAGCAGGGAATGTGAGTTTTCATAAAATATTTGGCTAATCACTATTCTAGGTTTCTCTTGTGGAAGGGAGTGCAATCCTCTGAGCTGTGGTTTGGGGATAGTACAGAAAAGCAGGTCTCAACATCCAGTTCTCTTAGGTACCTTTTAGTGGTTACCTAAATGTTGTTACACTGTGTAGGTAGATCTGAAGAATGTATTGTTTTTGTTCGGTCTGGTATCATTTAAATGTACAAAAGTACTGTATTCTCTTGCATAAGTCTTGGAATGCAGTCATATTAAAACAGCCTTCACAGTTTGCAAACAGTTTCAGTGAATAAATAACCTTTAGTCAAGAATTCTGATAACAGAATATGCTAGTAATTTCTATTAATTTAAGTACAAACACATTTTGTTTGTTTGGTGCAAGGCTTAGGAACCAAGGCTAAGGAGGCATGTCGAGATTTGCAGGGGTTTGGTATTATTAGGAAATACGTCAGACATGGTTAAGTTACTTTGTTTGGACTGATATGCAAAAAGTCATGGCAGTATAGTCCTCAGACACTCAGCTATGAGCACAGAAGTCAGGTCAAATATTCAGCATTTCAGAATATTATACTATTCAGAAGGAAAAAATATGAATACAGAGGCCTGTTTCAGTTTATCAACACTGTTACTGGAAACAGTATTTGGATATTGTTGGCATCTGCTTTCAGTGTACATAATAAAGCATTCTTAACTGAACTATAGTGTGTGCAGAATTCATTCTGAAAAGTGCAAGATGATTTGGCTCATAAAGGAGAAGCTGGCACCTATTCACCACAGTTCTGGGTAATTAACAGATAAAGACAGTCATTCCAGTTTCTTCCAGTTGTTTCCAGCTCATTCCAGCATTATACAGTCATATCAATTCTTTCAGTGGTGAGGCACCATCGATGGGGGCGGCAACAGTTAAAGTGAGTCCCAAAACGCCATAGCAACCTTATCAGCAGTCAGGCTATGTATATTCAACCTAACAGACTACAGGGCACCAGTGTTTATTCAAAATACTACTTCAGGAAAAGGCCTCAAAGACCATCAACAGAGCAGCAGTAAGTCAGAAAATTTAAAACATTCAGAACATAAAGTCTCAAATATTTTTAGATTCTCCAAGATACCAGTGTAACAGGCATTATCCAGTTAATAGCAATGTACTTCACCATCTCTAAAGTGGACGACAGACATTCAAGTTTCTAATGTGATGTCACACAGTCAAGAAACAAGAAAAAGTTTAAAAAAGCTGTGAGACACCAGAACACATTCATCAAGCAACTTCAGATCATAAAGTTATGTAGGGATTCATTTTTGTTTTGCATTTTCTAGCTTAGTCATACAGTAAATCTCAATTTTAAATACATTAGTAATGGTAAATTCTATAAATATGTCAAACAGTACTTCTACAGTAAAGACACCAGTAAACGTGTGCTTTAAAGTAAAAAAATGGGTAAAACAGTCTTAAAAAATGTGTTCCATAAATGTTCATTTAAATTTAAATGTTATTAGTTCAGGAATGCTAAATAATTCTAGACACAAAAGTGTTAAATCACAGAAGCACACTGCAACAGACACACTATCTCATGATTCACAGAATGAGCCAATTTCTGTCATAATGGTTTCAGATTTAACTCATACTCTTGTTTACAGTCTTCAGAAATCAGTGTAAATTATGCAGCACATGAAATTCAAGATACAGAGTTAAGTCACATATTGCAGATACAGCCATCAACACATTCAGTGTACGTAACATGCAGATTTCTCCACCAAACATAAAGCAAACATTTGCAATGTCTTAAGTTCACGTTATTTCAAATATAGATGTTCAGAATGTAATAAATTCTAGTTTCTTGTTTTCAGAAGCCAGTGCAAATATTGCACTCGGGGGAATAAGAGGGATCAGTGTAGATTTTGATCAGTTTGATAAAGTAAACACCAGCATAAATGATATACAGACTGCAGGCAAATTAAAGAAGAAATGCATACCTCAGTTTGTCAATGTTATTACTAGTGTTTTATGGCAAAATAAAGAAGAAACACATTCCATAGATCAAGTCAGTGTTGTTTCTAGTTTTATAAAACAGGATTTTCAGTTTATCATAAAGGGTGTGTTAGTCCAGCACCAAACCAGATTACCTATCTGTCATTGCTTAAGGTTGAAAGAAATGACAATCTTTCATTGTTTACAGAAAAGAAATTATGGAATAATGTACTGATTAATACAGGCAGAGCAATTTCAGTTATAAATAGACCTCTTCTAGAAGACACAAGTGCAGTTTTGTCAGGATTTAAAGGGTCAAAGATTATAGCAGTTAACAGCTGTAACAGCTACGTACAACGTATGCACATCTCATCAGAGTAACATTTTTTTAGACTTTGGTAACAAGAATTTATGGAAAAATAAAAATGCTGCAGAATGTACAGTAGTGCACACAGATGATACTTGTAAGAATTTGTATGCAGTAGATTGTGCAAATGTACAGAATTTGAAGAATTGGTCAGAAACATGCAGATGTATAGGTTAAAGATAAAATTAATTCCATTTCAGCTGTCACAACTGAAGTGTAGGACGCTGAATTACCACAGTTTCATCTTTTTTCTCAGAAAGACATGCTGAGAGTGGCCAGTAAAGATAAAAAGTAAGTAAAAAAAAATTAACGGTATGCATTTACCATGTGTCACAGCTGAAGTGTAGGGAGTTGAATTACCACAGTTTCATCTTTTCTCAGAAAGACATACTGGAAATGGCCAGTAAGGAAAAAAGGGGTAACAGTATGCATTTACCATTCTGGAAGCACATGTTGTGTAGGATATACCAGAAATGACAGTCAAGTTAATTCACAGAATAAAGTGTTTACAGTTGCAGATCTGACAAATGAATTTTTTTCTGTTATTGTTTTGTTTAGCCAACATTGTTAAGACCTTTGAATTATGGTAGTAAAGTGTTGCAATGCATAAATAATATCTTGATACAGACGGAGATCAAAAAAAAGCATTCATGGATATTAAATGATGTTTTGTTAGGTTTACATTCATTTAGTTGAGCGCACATTGCTCGATCATGCAGTACATCGATTTTTATCTGTGAATTTCTTAATGCCGAACGGTTGGAATGTCGTAAAAAAAAACACCAAATTTGACATTTCTGACCACTCTACCACCAAAACAAGTGCTACCATGGGTCACAAAGGAGGCGATATTTTGCGATTCGCAACAATTGTGATTGCTTTTTTGAGATTTTTGCCACACTGCTTTCGACAATAACCTGATCGACCATCCACCGGCCGATCAAATGTATGCATACCATTTTGTTAGTTTATAGGATGTAAAATTTACAATCAATGCTACTACAGTCAGTAGTTCAGATCCCATGCAAGAAAATAGTGCATCATAAATATTATGTCATTAAAGCCACAGGTTCAGCTCTCATGTTATACTTGTATAAAAGGCAGACAGGTAAAGCTCTAGAATCAGATCAGTTCAACTCTAGTTATAAATGTGTATACTATATGAAAATCTTCACATACTTGTATAAAGGACAGACAAGTAAAGTTACAGAATCAGATCAGTTTAACTATAGTAATAAATGTGTATATGCAAACACTTCAAGACTGTATCTATTTCATGTAGAAATTGCAGTTTACCAAGCACACCAGAGGCCACAGGCTTAAGTAACTGAGTTATAAGATTACAGGCCAGCTCTGCAAGCTGAATTAAAGACACTACTGTATATCATAAAAGAGTATGGTAAAGAACAGTTTAATATTATCAGTGACAGTTTTATGCAGTAACAGTTCTATTTATTTAAGAAAATTGGAGACAATAATGATAAATTCTTGCAGCATTCAGTTGTATTGAAAAAATTAAATGGCATCAGCTAAATAAATGGCTGTGTTAAGACAGTGGGTGTAGAACTGCACAGTGAAGAGTAGATTATGACCTGAGGGCCACAGAAAGTTCAACAGTTAAGATTCATTTTATAAAGGTGCAGAAATGCAAAAAATGGTAACTGCTTTCGTTTAATTTCAGGTTATAACAGGGAAAACAATGCAACTGAGGTTACAACCTTTCAATTGCACTGTAGTACATTACCAGTTCAGTTACAGAATTACAAGATTGTATTTATTAGTAACATTGATTTAGTTCACTGTAGTGCATTACCAGTTTGCTTACAGACTTACAAGAATTTATTAGCAACATATGTTTACTTTATGCAGAAAAATGTAAATAAAGTCAGAACAACAAATAATGCTATCAGTTTATAATTGTTAAAGCTGAAAATGTTATTTTAAGGACCTGAAACTGCTTTTTTTGTGTATTACAGATATTGCTCCAGTTTGATTTTCCAGTTTGATTTTAAATACAATCAAGAAAAATTTACATCAGCTATTCAGCCTTGCACAAAAAATGGGAAAGGGGAGGTTTGGAAAGCCTAAGTGTATCCAGCACTCCAAGGACTGTATGGAGGCCTTTCCAATATCTCAGCAGTGACTGGGACAATGCAGAGTAAGACCTAAACTTGGCAAGAGGTGTGGTACACAACTCAGGTACAGCAAATGTGCATTTTTAATGTTTGTTTAAATGTGTTTCAGTTATCTAAACAAAAGTATTCTTTAAAGTTAAAATGTGATGTGCATATCTTCAATGTTTGCTAAAATGTGTTTGAGTTATCAAAATTCTTTAAAATTAAAATGTATATACACCATATGTGCAGTTATGCAGATTAGAGTTAAACATTTGTATAACAGTACTAATTTTCAGTTTAAATGTGTTTCAGTTATCTAAAATTTTAACGTTAAAATGTATATATAACTGACATGCATTTATGCAGGTTAGAGTTAAAGCAACAGTAACAGTTTTTAGCTTATGCTTTTATCTGTGCTCAGATAATACTGATAGAAAAAAGGTAGTTCATTTTACTAATAGTTTAGTCTCCAGAATATAACATTACCAGTCAGAAAAGGTATTCCTTTAGTAGTAGTTTAACTAGTTTGCAGAATATAACATTTATACACAGCTATTTTAGATGTTCAGTATAAATATGTATAACTTTAATGAATATTTCAGTCAAGGTTCAGAATATGACATTCATACAGTTATGCATTCAGTATAGTACATTTCAGTCAAATTTCAGAAAATTATTCAGTCAGTTTTAAGGGTAAAGTGACAGACTTATTTGTAACAGGCTTATTACATCATACATTTATAACAGCATTACTATACCACCCTTTACATTATTCAGTCATTAGTTTTAAGGGTAAAGTGACATAATTATTTGTAACAGCAAGAGGTTCTCTGGTTCGATTCTCGGCTGGGGTGCCTTCTGTGTGGAGTTTGCATGTTCTCCCTGTGTTCGCGTGGGTTTCCTCCGGGTACTCCGGTTTCCTCCCACATTTCAAAGACATGCATCTGGGGCATTTCTCCCCGGGCCTCCGCTGAAAACAGGCTCTGTGGAACCTAGTCGGACTTTCCCGGTCAACAAAAAGATAAATAAAATAAAATAAACAGGCTTATTAAGATAAGTTATCTAAAGAATAAGTATCTGAAATACAGAAAGCATAGGTTTTAGTAAAAGTACTTCTACTTTTATTTATAGCACATAAATATTTACAGTAGATTTAAGACACAAATTTAGAAGGCAGACAACTATCACAGCACATAGAAATTAAAAAGTTAAAAAGATAAGATTATTAATAAATCTAGCTGAAATATTACACACACAAGTTAATACAGTATGTGGTAATTATGCTTCAGGTTACATATATTATAGGTGTAAAAGGAGAGTTTACCAGTTATAACATATTAAAAAATTATCGAGTTAAAATAAAAATCATAAAGAGACTTCAATACAAACAGGCCATAAATGCTCAAGTGACACCTAGCGGTCAAAATTAAAATTGAAATTTTATTTACCAGATAAAGAAAACTTATTTTGTATAGTTCTAGTGATCATTATAGTATCCTTCACAGACCATAGTAATACATTTATAAAGTAATTACAAAAATAACTACAGAAAGTGATAGCTGTGTGGGTTCAGGTATCTCAGGAGGAGTTGTTAGATCTGGTATCATTTAAATGTATAAAAATACAGCATTCTTTTGCATAAGTCTATAAATGCAGCCATATTAAAGCAGGCTTCACAGTTTGCACACATTTTCAGTGAATAAATAACCTTTAGTCAAGAATACTAATAAGAATGTGCTGTAAATTTGAGTACAAACACATTTTGTTTGTATGGTACAAGGCTTGAGAACCAAGGTTAAGGAGGCATGTAGGATTTGCAGGGTTTTGCTATCATTAGGAAATACGTCAGACACAGTTAGTTAAGTTAGTTTGTTTGGACTGATATGCAGAAAGTCATGGCAGTGCAGTATTCAGAAAGCAATATAAACACTTGGCTACAAGTGCAGAAGTCAGGTCAAATATCCATCATTTCAGATTAATTATACTATTCAGGAGGAAAAATATGAATGCATTGGACCAGTTCAGTTTATCAAAGAAAATGAATATGAATACAAAGGATTGTTTCAGTTTATCATCACTGTTACTGGAAACAGTATTTGGATATTGTTGACATCTGCTGTCAGTGTACATAATAAAGCATTCTTAACTGAACTACAGTGTGTGCAGAATTCAGTCTGAAAAGTACAAGAAGGTTTGGCCCATAAAGGGGAGACTGGCACCTGTTCAGCACAGTTATGGGTAGTTAATTCATTCCAGTCTCATTCCAGTGTCTTCCAGTTGTTTCTAGCTCATTCCAGTATTATACAGTCATATCAATTATTTCAGTTTTTACTCTTGCTTAACTAAGTAAGATCTTGAGTTTACTTCTTTTAGGTGAGTTGATTTATTCATAAAGGTTTGTAACAAAAGCATTTGAATAGCTAACATTTAAAGCCAGGAATGGGGCTTGGCTTTCCTCTCAACTGTACTGTTTTTGGAGGTCTGTGAATGTTGATTTTATAAGAAAGCTGCAGCCAAATCAAGTGTAAAAATTACCATTATCTCCTTACTATCAAAAGCAATTACTTGTGTAACCAACTTGGATTGTTTTTTACTATGACAATTGTTGGAGTAAAACTTTGTTAAAGATTTGATGTATCCCTTACTTTTCAGCCTGCCACTGATTCTGCCTCATATTTTAATTTGTTCCTTGTTGAATGTGTGTCATTTTGTCAAGTCTTTGTAGGCTACAGCCACTAAATAATGATAGACAGTTGAGTTTCAGACTTCATATCCTTCAGCATTGTACACAATAATGGTTATATTTTTTTATTACCTTTATTGAATTTTCCTTTAAAACATAATGAAATAAAACAAACTGTGTTAACATGTTCACAGTTACAAACATTATACATCATATACATGCTTTTGTACAATTACCATCAATCCATTACATAAATTGTTCAATTCCTGCCTTCCCTTAAACCTCACTCCTCCTCCAAAACATTATTCTGCATGTATTGTTCCCATAATTTCCATTTTTTTCTGTGTAATTTGTTCTATCCCTTTTCTAAAGATCCCGCTTCTAGGCTTTGACCTCTGTTACAATATTCACTACTTCAAGTACAGTTGGTTTAATCTTTCATTTCCATTTTCTAGTAATTGCTTTTTTGACAGCCACCAGAATTAAACTTAACAAGGCCTTACTATGTCTAGACAATTCAGATCATGTGTCCCAGCTCAAAAAAATTGGTTCAGGAGCCTAGGCAGCAAGACATTTCCCTGTGGTACATTTGGTTGGGGACAAACTGCTGAACTAATATTCAGCTGCAGAGAAATATGGCTGTTTTAGCCTCTTTATTAACCACCCAGCATTCCTTCTTAGTCTGGCCCATCTTTTCTATCTCCCAGTTATTCCTGGACTCCTTCTTACTTTTGATAACTTCCTGTGCTTCTACATTCCCCCACCAGCTTTCCATATGTACCTTATTTCCATACCTGGCTCAGCTGCATATCTGTTCTATAGTCTTCACACAGGCTGTTTTGAGAAGCTGCCATTCTTCTCTGAATCCACTTTTTTCCTTTCCTTCCTAAAATGCTAGAGCCTTGAGTATTTCCTCAAATTGTTGTGCTTTCTCTCCAGTCAGCTTCCAGGTATTCAGCCTAGTCTCTGTTGATATTAGAGCCTTCACTGACCACGTCTTATAGCTGATTGTGGTCAGCAGTGGTTAATCTTGTGGGCCAGCTGTTTCACTGGGGATGACCTTGCAATCTCTGATTTTATGCCAGTGCCCATTCCTTACTAGGAGGAAGCCTATTGCATTGCATGTTGGCCACTTTTGTATCTTATCTTTTGACTATTTCTCTTGCTGAACTATGCGTTGACCATCATCAAGCCATTTGCCAGAAAAGGTCTAAGAAGGTCTTATTTTTTCCATGTTTCCTCACTTATGTGGACCCAGAAAGTCTTTATCGCTTGTTCTGTCTGTCCCAGTATGAGCATTTGGGTCCCCAGTTATTAACACCAACTCATGCTGTCTGGCTTTATCTATGAGGTTCTGCAACTTCTGCCTGAATGCACTTTTTTTCTTACTATCACAACCCTGCTATATGGTATAGGCTGAGCTTATTGTATTACAACAATATTACAGATATACATCAAAAACACACTGCATAAGAAAATTATGTCGCTGACTCTTGTTTTAATTAAGTCCCAGTAAATAATAAAATAAAAACACTAGCTAATAGCTCTACATTGTCTGATAATGAAAATATAAGTAAAGCAAACAAATATGTCACACTCTAAAACTTTATTAAATAGTCATATCTAAAACAGTAAATAGCAATGAGTCAACTAATACTGGTAGTAAGCACTTTTGTCTATGAACACTCCATCAGATCAAGCCAGCATTACATTCTCATCAAACATTTGCTTATCCTGTCTTGCATGATATCATAATTGGAGACGTTTAACTAAATAGTGCCTTAAACACCTATCTTTTAGTATGACCTTAAAGCTTGTGCAGTCATCCATATCTTAAAACTCATGTTATTGCTTCAGGACTATAGCTTTAAAACCAACAGAACAAAAATCCAACAGACCATTATGAGAACAGGACAAAATGTATCAGAATATATTGATATAAAACATGTCTAAACATTTTTGGATGCAAAAGAAATACTGATCTGAATACTGAATAAGAGGAACTGTAAAAAGGTAATGTGTATAAAACACTTTATATCTTAAATATGTACAGCAGAGCTAAAATTTAGATTATTACATGAAGAACAGAACATCATTGTCTCTATGCTTGTGAAACCTAGCAGTGTTATACCTATTCTTAATAATGGTGTTAACCCCTTTGAAAAATGTATTTATCAGAGAAACAAGGGAGCGTCTGAACAAGTCTCTATTGAATAAATAATATAATTTTAAAAGGAAGTAGATGTTAGACTTCAATCCTGTGAGAAGGAATAATAATACTGTAGTACTATGAGGTGTCAGGGATGAACACCAGAAACAATATGCCTTTGGACATAAATAAATAAGTACAAAAAATTAGGTGAAAAGTATGATAAGGTAAGTGAATGTATCACTTTCTGAGATGCTGTCTAATGACTAAATAAGTGACTCTTTAGCCTCATTAGCTACTTACATACCTCACAACCTCTTTGTGCACAAAATGTGTACAAAGCCTAAAATAATGGTGATTTATTCTGCTGCATTTATTACTGCTTGTTAGCAGCCTGATTAAATTGTAACTGTTATTCTAAGCCTTTGGTTTAAGCACTTGGGCTTCAGACCAGTTGTTTTACATTAAGAAGGTTTGTGGTCTGCACTGTTGTGGCAGGACAGGTAGCCTTACATCCTTCTAAGTTGTGAGTTGCTGACTGAAGGCTTAGTGTCTGTTATTCTAAAAGTGTATTAGTTCTCGTTTAAGCACTTGGGCTTCGGGCCAGTTATTTTACATTAAGAAGGTGTGGTCTCCACTCTTGTGGGAGGATAGATTCTGCCCTTCTGACCTGGGAGTTTCTGGTTAAAGGCTTATTGTGCCTGCTTATTTGAACTTTTTCTTTCTGAAATTGGTGCACCTTGTTTGTTGTAGCATACACTAAATTCAGACCTGCTGAATCTAGCTTTGTTTGTATAACTTGATCACTAATCCAGGCCATCTTTTTTTGGAGAAGGTTTCCCTGCACCCTAGTGGCAGGAGTGTGCAGTTAGAACTTGTCTGATCGAAGACTGCTGGAATGGGACTCAGTTTTTAGATTTCATTGGTTAATTGGTTAATTTGTTTAAATCAGTTTACTCATTTGCTACTGTTATATTAAAAATAAATAAATACACTTTATGCATCACCGCTTAGCTAGGGGTAAACTATTCCCAGCGCCATAAAGTCTGCTCTTCAAATTTTCCCTTATAACTAGCCAGTTATGGTGTTTTAGCACTCAAATCTGTTTCTTTGAGCTCAGCACTTGTTCAGAACTTGTTGTAAGCACTAAATAAGCTACAAATTACTATAGCACTCAACTTTCCTCACTTGTCTAGAGGAAAACAATTTTTAGTACTTAATAAATAAGCACCTATCCATGCATATCTAAGGGTCAGCTCCTGGTGTTTTCTCCTGTCTACCTGATAAATCTGGGCATCTTGGGGCATTGCAGCAATTGCCTCATGTACACAGACAACCCTCAGAAGCGATCTCTGCCTATCATACAAAGCTATGTCAAACCCGGAGCTGTTGGACATGCTCCACTTAAAGAAATCCCAATCCCTCCGAGCTACATGCTCTAGTGACCTAAACCTTGTCACCACAATAAACAGAACGTGCTGGAGGGATAGATATCTGTCCCAGAGACTTCCCATACTCTGGAACAAACTACCTATCTATAACAAACAAAGCTCCTCATTAGCACTCAAGAAAAATCTTGATGATTGGATGGGAAATAGGAAATTCACCCTGGGGATCACCTCTGTGGCTCTGCTCGACAGTGGCACAGGAAAATAATTTTAATTTTCTTGGGTGGCGAAACCCAGGGTACCTTTTTGGCTAGGCTTATATAGGCCTTACGGCCAATAGCCTAGTACCTACTTACAGGGGTGTAGCCAGAATTTTCAAATTTATACTGACCCAGGATGATGCCCCCCCATCAAGCCACACCCTCTCAGCTTCTTGCTATCCACACGCACCCCTACATGCTGCTTTACAAGTACACCCCCTCACAAACTACCCTGTCCTACCCAACCTACAAAAATGTATACAACAAAACACATAATTTCATGAAACAGCAAAATAAAAATGGACATTTCCATCCAAATGTACATCTGCCCTGTGTAGTAAAGCACATAAAGCTGCTCTACATTTACATTATGGTAGAATTTACCCTGTATCCCGTTGGCCATTCATGAGTACCTTTTAATGCAATATGCTATAGCAAGCAGGCATAGGGATTGATTGTGCCTACATCAACATCTCTTGGGTGATTATTCCTACTCATGCATGTGCATGCTTCTGTGCACCTGCTGAGGAAGGTTATCATGTTTCCAGCTGTGTGAGCCAAAATGCATGCTCAAGTTGCAACATTTGCCATTCCTTCTTCTGAGGAAAGACATGCCCATTTGTATGCTCCATCATCTACCCATGTTGCTAACAGAACATAGATTGCCTCTTTCTGTGTGGGGGGTGGGGATTGTAATACTTTGCAATATATGCATTTAATAATGTTCTTGGGAGTTTTACATAGCAGTTAAGGTGTTTGCTTCAGAGGTACAAGGGACAGGGTTTGATTTTATAGATTCATAGGTTCATAGGTTGGTACTAGGCTATTGGCTCTAGGTCCTATACAAGCCTAGCAATAACAATTCCCTGGATATTTCTTCCCACAATATTTACTATCCCTGTCTAGCAGGGTGACTGACGGGATCCCTGGGGTGAATTTCCTATCTCCCATCCATTCGTCAAGGTTCCTTTTGAAGAGGGCCAAGGAGGTGCTCTGCTTGACATGTATGGACAGTCTATTCCAGAGTATGAAGAGTCTCTGGGTCAGGAACCTATCCCTCCAGCATGTTTTGTTCATTGTGATGCCAAGGTTTAGATCCCTGGAGCATGTGGCTCTGAGGGATTGGGATTTCTTTAAGTGGAGCATGTCCAACAGCTCAAGGTTTGACATGGCCCTGTATGTTAAGCAGAGATTGCCTCTCAGTAGACGATATGCCACAGAGTATAGCTGGAGTTTTTTTAGATTGTCAGCACAGGGCATCTGCTTTAGGCCTGTGATTCTTTTAGTGAGGTATTTCTGTGGCCTTTCCAGCTGTTGCAGATGTCTTGTGAGGTACATACCAAACGGGGTGTTGTACTCTATAATGGGTCTAATGAGGGATGAGTACAGTAGGACAATGACCTCCTTTTTTCTCTTTTCTTTTTTCTCCTTTGATCATTGTCTGGTTATTGGCCAGGCATGTAATAGTAAAAAAAAAAGCTAGTTACCTAACCAGGCAAGTTAAGCAAGCATTAAACTTTACTTAAGTGCACCTATGCAGCATAACATAGTAGTGAGAAGGCTTCTGAGGTTTTTGAACTGAAGTTATTAACAGTTTAATGCCTCTAGCTAAACAGATAAGGTCCAAAAAGGAAAGAAAAAAGAGAGTAATTGAATAGATTCCCAATGGAGCAGCAAGCCAAGATTAACCCCATGAAGGAAAGGAAAGCTGAAATACTTATACTGGTCCACTCCACCCCACCACAAGGATGAGAAGACCATGCAGTTTGTAAGTAAAACTGAAAGGTAATCCAGGCCAAGGGGTATTAGGATGTTCTGGAATATGTTAAGAAAAGATAGGTATCCATTCTTACCTTGGACCGAAAGTAAAAAATTGCCACCCCTTTGTCAATTACCTTCCTCCCTCTCTGTGACATTATGGTCAGTCCCTGTCATATATCATGTTTATTTAAACCAGTCACAAGTATCCTGTCCCATTCTTTTTCTGATTCCCATAGAAAAAAAAAAGAATAGTAGATGTGTTCCTTATGACTTTTCTGTCCCATATGGACTATATATATATATATATATATATATATATATATATATATATATATATATATATTTATTTTTTCCTTTTTATTCAGCTATGTATTAGTTTATGGCTCCTTTGGGCAAAACTGATGTGGAGGGTGCATACAATTTATTGCAGCATGTTTAGCACAGTATATTGTATTTTAAAATAATCTCACTTAGCTAGATTAGTTTGTAACCTGTGCAACATTATCTCTTCAATTCAAATATGAGGAGCAAATAAATAAATAAATAAATAAATACAAATAAATAAATAAAAATAAATGAGCTCTTCTGAAATGCACAAACTAATTGATACAAATGTAATTGATGCAGTTAAAATACCACACATTAAACATTTTGGCAGTTTAAAACTTTAGCCGTTACCTCAAATGCTGTTGCGTTACTGCACCACTGATATTTGCCAATCCTATTTTCTAACAGCGAATGCATTATTATGATGTCCTCATTAGGAATATGCTTCTTGCCAACCTGTTGTGCTATTATAGTTGGGTGTTGCAGTGCTCCTACAAATTCAGGCTACATGAATATGTATGAAGCAGCAGTTGTTTGGATTTAGCAATATCATTGTCTCGGGCTTTTGTCTCACAGTGAGAGTTGCAGCTCTGGCTAAGCAACGCCTGCCTGCCTGTTGAACTTTTTTCATTTACACTCTGCTTTCCTACATCTCACAGTTTCACTTCCATGCATTCATTTTCTGACTGACTTATTTTACTTAGCGTTTACTTTCCTGTTCACTCACAGGGCGGTTCTATTGCCATCTCATTCATCCTTGTACATTGTTGACTCAATGGGGCTCACCGGCAGTATATAATGACATTTCAAACAACTGGGAAGTAAAATTGGAAATGAAATATAAATGGTAATTTAAAGGGGCCAAGCATAAATTTGTGACATCCTGTAACTTTCAGCCCCAAAGTGGCAATTTTCTGCACAGTTGAGGGTTATGTTTTATGTGCCTACTCATTGGCTCCCTTTGTGTTTGGAGAGGTTATAGATTGTCTCATATACTACAATGCCAATTGGCTGTAATTGTAGTATATGACCAATCAAAAAATGCAAAGCAGAGCCACCACTTTTCAGTGTGGAGCAGCTGGACAGTAGTCTTGGGCAATATTAAATGAGCAGCAATCCACCCAATTCAGAGCACTGGTGGGTTCATTTTCTGCAGTATATAACCATTTTTTTATTATTAGAGACAGAGTGACTTATCCTGGTCCTAGTGCTTTCTCTCTGTTGCTACCCTCTTTGCATATCTTGTACAGGAATGCGTACAGTGCGTATGTCTCCCGACGTCCTTGCCTACTTATGAACCTATGAGATAAAGGACCAATAGGGACAGATTTTAAATATTATTGTTACAAATTTAGAAAGTTTCTAGGTTAGTAGGGTTTGCATTAACATGCATTTTCTGAAAGATAAGAAGTTTTAAACCAACTGTCTGTCATCTTTTAGTAACTTCACTACTTGGTGATTTGCCAGAAAGTCACAAATTTTATGAAGAACTGACGAAAAATATGAGGCAAAAATCAGGACTTTTTAATGGTATGACTACATATTTGTTATTGGAGAACCATCTAAATGCATAAATACTTAGAACAGCTTCCCTTAAGAAATATTGTAAGCAGTCATGGTAAGATAATGGAACATGTAGGTAGCTATGTGGAATACATGCTAAAATCACATATTCTTTATTTACTCTTAGTCAGTTAGGTTAGTCCCATTAGGCCAGTGTCCACTTTTCAAGGGTTACTTGAGTTAGTAACTGCAAAAAAGAAAATAGTCTCTCCACACCGTCAAGCCAAATAATATTTATTAAAAAACTACAAAGCTTTCGGATATAAAAAACATCCTTCCTCAGTGTCTTACACAAAAGAAAAGTTAAAACCAACATTTATACTAATAGCACATGACACAGCCATTAATTGATTAAGGTGAACACCCAGTTCTTAAAGACACAGAAACAGTGATAAGAGGGATAAGAAGTATATACATATCTTCCTCTCATTTTTTTCTAATTTTCCTTTGTTTATTTTTTAGAATAGGTTTTAGTGTAACTTGTTTATTTAATAAAACCTATTCTAAAAAATAAACAAAGGAAAATTAGAAAAAAATGAGAGGAAGATATGTATATACTTCTTATCCCTCTTATCACTGTTTCTGTATCTTTAAGAACTGGGTGTTAACCTTAATCAATTAATGGCTGTGTCATGTGCTATTAGTATAAATGTTGGTTTTAACTTTTCTTTTGTGTAAGACACTGAGGAAGGATGTTTTTTATATCCGAAAGCTTTGCAGTTTTTTAATAAATTTTATTTGGCTTGACGGTGTGGAGAGACTATTTTCTTTTTTGCTGTTGCTTTGGTGTTGCTCTCTCCACCTTATCGCTTGTTCCACATTTTTATTGTTTGAGTTTACTTGAGTTAGTATTCATACTTACAGAGGGAATTTTGGCTAGGGAATCAGGAAACATTCCCTACTCTTTTTTCAATAAGTGCCATGGAATGTTTTACATCCACCTGAGCTACCCCTGACTCAGATAGGAGGGACCATGGTTTAACATCTCATGCAAAGGATGGCACACTCAGGAGTGCAGCACCCCCTTATACTATACTGCAGTGTCAATATTGTAAAAAAATAAAAATAAAAAAATAATACAAACACTTGGGCTGGGAAGAGAACCCAGGCCCCTCTGATCTTCCAGCCAGAAGCAAGGATTTTACCTGTGGAAACACTGACACTAGTATTAGTAATCTGACTTCACACATAAAAAACAAAAATGACTTTTCAGGAATGTACTATAGAATTCAAAATAAATGTAATGGCTCTCCGCATAATGTTACTCTAGCTACTTTATTATTTTATATATTAAGTTTTAATAAATATTTTGGAGTTTTAAGTATATCATTTTGCTTTATGTATAAATCATAACAAATATTCATTCACTGGCCACCTTAAGTATATTGCTTTACTAAAGCAATTTCATCTCTTCAGTATGTTTTACAATGTTAAAGCTATACTCCAAAACCACACTATGTAAGAAAATTATGTCATTATGTCACAGGCAGACTTGTAAGTGGGTGTCCACGTGCGCGCACACACACACACACACACACACACACACACACACACACACACACACACACACACACACTACAGCAATATGCATGCATATTTGCCCATTTATGTGTAAATGTATCAGAGTGCCTATGCTACAAAAAAGGCACTAATCACTGATGCATGGGCAATTTCAGCTCAGCTTTATAATGCGTTGCCGGTGTTATAAGTTCACATATTAGAAAACCCTCATGTAATGCTAATCAGAACCTATTGCAGAGTTTGATATTCTGGCAGAGTTACTAAAGAGCTACGGCTGGTCTTGCTGAGTTTCATATTCTGGCACAGAGATACTAAAGAACTACTGCTGGTCTAACTGCTGTCATTGCTATGGTTTTGGCTTTCTGCATCACTCAGTTTATTCCAGCTATTAAACATTCCCTGCTGCTGCTGGCTGAAATGAGGTTTATAACTAATACTGACACTGTAGGCCATTTATGGCAGGCATATGTCGGTGCCT
Organism: Protopterus annectens; assembly: GCF_019279795.1. Classification (NCBI taxonomy): domain Eukaryota; kingdom Metazoa; phylum Chordata; order Ceratodontiformes; family Protopteridae; genus Protopterus; species Protopterus annectens. Next base: position 560,553,114 of record NC_056728.1, on the reverse strand, counting down.
GAAATGCCAGCTTCTAACAGAATGGCAACTCAAAGCCTTTTCTGCTCGCTTTTGGTAATTTCTCCTATGACATTCACAAATGTCTTGAGTTTTTAAATTAAAAGCGACACCCTCGTGGCACTAGCTCAGAGCAGCAGTGCTCAAACACTGCTTTGTGAAATCCAAGATGGAATACATTCAATTCAGCTTTATGCTTTATTAGAACTAATTCATGTCATTAAATCTATCTAACCCCTGCACAGAAATTGTGTCTGCATGTAAGTAATCTTGTAACTTGTGAACAATAGATTGCACTGTGCTTTCTACCTTTGCATTATATAAATTAATTCACTAGTCCTGATTAATTATCTTAACAAAACAGCAGGCTTCAAGCCTTTCCAGTTTTGTTTACGTGTGTACAGTCATAGAATGTGACATTTGTAAATTTTACTGTGTATATGCCATTACTGCTTTAATACTTACTCACTGTATGAGTCCTGAAGGTCACAACATAACAAATCTTAACAATCTGTATCTCTGTTTGTATAGTTATTTTACCTTGTTAACAGTCCACACTAGATTTCTACTGCTTTCACTGCAGTTTGCTGTTCTTTACTGCTTTCTGAACTCCTCAATAAAAATCGGCCATGATCTACACGGCTTATATCCTTCATGCTTTGCTTGACAACTTATGGTTTGCATTCTGCTACTTTACAGTATTTTATTATATTTCTTTATTGTCCTAATTCTGTTGCTGGTGTTTATATTTATAATCCCTTCAGTTTCCTTATGATACTGTTTTAAGTTCTTAATGTAATAAACTAGCTCACTGTACCATCATGTACAGGCAGTGATAAAGAGGGAACAACAATAACATAGACGAAGCTACCCGTCTGGATTCTCTTTTCTGATAGTGGTATAGCATTTAAACCAGAAACACACACACACACACACACACACACACACACACACACACACACACACACACACACACACACATACACACACGCAGGTTGTCCTACACATAGATGATTGAGCAAGTCCCCATACAAACTTTCTGATCATTAGGGAATCACTGCTGTTCCAGATCTAATTGTGCACCAGCAGTAATTCAAAGGTTTTGGGGGGTATTTTTTCTTCATGATTGTGCTAAAATAGAGTTAGTATATATATATATATATATATATATATATATATATATATATATATATATATATATATATATATATATATCTAAGGCAGATATAGGGAGTGAAGCCCTTCCACGTGTCTGTAGGGGGACTTGTCCTGTGGAAGACACTTTGCAATGTTCCTTGCATCTACTAGCACTGAATGGTTTGACTCATCTGGTTGAGGCTTTGACCACAGCAGCACTGCATAAACAAATATATGTAAGGATACAAATGGCCACACATACAGAAAAATCAGTGGGAAAACCACACATATTGTACTTTAGTCATCTATTTATTATAAGAAAGAGTGAAGAGTCAGGAGAAAGGAAGGAAGGAAGGAACAAGGTAAATAGGAAAGGAAGAAAACACTAAACATGGCAAGAGCAGTCCTACTGCCCTTCCAACATAACACCAGGAGAGCAAGGTGCCAGAGATACCCAATTCATGCCATAGATATGCTACAGGGCTTGGCAAACTATGAATCTCTGGAAAATATATAGAGTTAACTGGGAGATACTGGGGCAAGTCTGCAATATTTGCATACCACATAAGGAAGCATGTGATTATACTGTATGGGTCATTTCATGAGAGATAAAGGTGTCTGTAGCAATGTACATCTTGGCCACAGACACTTTTCAAAATCCAGATGGAGGCATGGTGAGGATATCGCATGCTTCTGCAGCCAAGATATGCAGCTTCTTCATAGGTCACATGGTAGCACACCTTGATGAGCCCATAATTTTCTGTAAGACACATCAGACCTGACCACCACAGGGGCTTTCAAAAGATTGCCAGTATGCATATGGTCTTTGTGGCAACAGACTGTATACCTGTACTGATTCAGGCTCATCCCAGTCTTAATGTGATTCCATATAGCAACCACAAGAAACAGTGTAGTACCATTTATAAAAGACCACAAGTCAGGAACCACGTATTCATATTTTAAAATGTGAGATTTGTAGATTAATATGTAAATTGCATTTATTGTATTTTTTGAATGTGAGAGGGGGGTTCTCATGATTTGAGCAATTTAAATTGTGTTGATTATCTAGGGGAAGTTTCTGATAATGGTAATGAGGATGCCAGTTTTTATTCTTGTTTGTCAGATCTGTGGGATAATTATATTGTTAATGCCAATAGCCATTTAGACACTAAAAAGTTGTTTGCAAGAGTTCCTTTATGCCAACTTTTAAACATGAAGGCATTAAACAATTTTCTGGCATACTCAACTATGCAGTTGAATTAGGTTACAAATGGTTTATGTCTGTAAAACAGGATATTGAATATAATCTGACCAAGAAGGAGTGGGGTGAATTACAATTACTTTCTAAAAACAACAGTGTAGTTATAAAACTATCTGACAAAGGCAATAAATTATTATAAACTGTTATCAATATTTACAAAAGTGTTTGCTACATTTACAAGATGATAATGTTTATGAGGTGCTTGATATTGCAGAGTATAACAGGGCTATTGTAAATTATGTTGAACTATTGGAAAAAGGTTTTAGATTAGGATATTTTTCTCAGGCCGATCTGGATACTAAATTTCAAGTCTCTGATAGTAGGTTAGCAGTATTCAGTATTCTACTGTCTTCCTATTGTACATAAAAATGTTTTGAATCCTCCTGGAAGACCAATAGTGTCAATCTATAAATATTTTCTACATAATATGGATACGTTTTTGCATGAATTTTTGTTACAGTATGTCTTGAAATTACTATCTTATATTAGAGACACCAGTGATTTTTTTGGACAAAATTTCTGACATAATATGGTCAGATGATGTGCGCAGTCTTTATACCGATAATAAGCACAATGTGGGCTTAGAGGCTGTAAAATACTTTTTGGGTGATACCCCGTTGTCTACTTATATATTAGAACATTTACATTTTTGTTTAACTAATAAATTTTTTGTATTTAATAATCGTTTATGTCATCAGTTACAAGAGACTGCAATCGAGGGATCTTTAGCCCCCATGTATGCCAATTTGGTTATGGGTTTATATGAGTATGAATATCTTTACCAATGCAATTTGTTAAACAGATTTGTGGTTAAATATTACTGATTTATTAATGACTTAATTTTCATTTGCAAAGGTGGATTAGATTTGGTTTATGATTTTTATCAATAGTTGCAAAGTAATGAATTTGTTTTTTCATTTGATGGTTTGCAATTTGGCAGGCAGATTACATTTTTGGATATTAATGTATCTTTATCTTCTAAAAGTCAGTTGTTTACATCTGCACATAGAAAATTCATGGGTTGGGGACAATATTTAAATGGCCGTAGTTGCCATTCATCCCATGTCTTCACTCTCCTTTATGTTGAGTATGTTTGTCTTAGGAGACTTTGTAATAATTATTGTCTTGGAAGACATCAATAGGGCACATTTAAGATGCAGGGCGGGCAATTGTAATACATCTCATGTGGTTTATATCGCCAAATGCAATGCCTGCCCTGCATTTTATATAGGGAAGACAGAGAGACAATTTAAGAAACGGATCTATGAACACATCTATAGGATTAAAGTGAAGGACAGAAACAATGTACTATATAGACACTTGTCTGATAAAGGAGATAAACATCAATTCAAATTTGCTATAATAGATCAGGTAAACGTTTCACCATATGGAGGAAATTGGAAAGCATTATTGGCTAGTAAGGAAAGTAAATGGCAAATTATTACAGATGCTACTAGATTTCCTGGTATAAATGAGTGCATTAGCATCAAACCATTTCTTATATTGACATAGTATGGGTTTCAAACTTGCCTTTTTACATATGACACATTGTATCTGTATGTTTAATACAATGTCATTCATTTCATTTATTGTTTTATAGTTGATTTTATGATGAGAATTATTGTTGATTTTATAGATGATTTTATAGATGATTATTATTATAAGGCAACGTCTCTTTAAATTTTAAACGACAGTTTTGGCGCCAAAGAAGTTATTTAAATGGTTTACAAAAATGGAATTTCAGTTCTGATGAAGTCTGTACTTTATACAGATGAAAGCGCTTAACTGATATCCAGTTTTATTCTACATCTTGGATTTGTGTAACATTTTGGAATAGTGTGTTGTTGGACTCAAAATTAAACTTTTCACCTGTTCAAGCCATGTTTTACTGTGGCGTGCCTGCACCAGCATTTTTGTTCCATATTTTTCCAGTGTTGCTTGTTGTTGTGACTTTGTAATAATGACAATGATTTCTGGGATGAAATAAATCAGATGTCCTCTATGTTTCATTCTAGGGGGCATGATACAAGACTTATAGAATCTGCTATTGAGAAAAATTCTTGATGGGACAGTACCCAGGAGGGTATATTCTGAGAGATTAGAGTTAAGTTGTACCCCTGTGTTGGGTCAACATATTGGTGGTAAAAGCAACATTTATTTTGTGACCATGTAAATGTTTTGAATTCTGAGGTGGTAGCTTTAATTAAATATTATTGGAATTTTCTATTTAGGTTTAAAGAATTGTTGAATGTGTTGTATCCTTTTCCTAGTATTTCATATAAATGGGGCAGGAATTTAAGAAATATTTTGGTTCATAACAACTTTTATCTGCCCCCAGATGTTCCATCTGGATCTCTTAATCTATTGGGTACTTAGCCTTGTGCTCATTGCTGTTCTCATCAATATGTTATTAGGACATTTGATTACTTAAATGGGGATCCTTTTTACAACTGCAACACGGAGAGTGTTATATATGCTCTACAGTGTCCATGTGTGTTTATATAGATGAGCGCAAAAGAAAGTTCAAATTGAGGTTACAGGAACATGTCAGAAATATATAGCAGGCTAAGTTGGAGTCCTGTTGCTCAACATTTTTAGCAACATCATAATTCTGACCCTAGTGGTTTAAAAGCAACTATTTTGGAAAAGGTGTCTCTACAATTTAATTCAGAAAATGCATGCAAGGGAAAACTTTTGTATATAAAAAAATCTATTTTTGTTTTAAAATTTGATACTTTATGCCCCTCAGGTCTTAATGTGGATTGTAACTGGGAGAGTTATTATTTAATTAATTTTGTTTTAGTTGCTTAATTGGATAATTTGGATGTGTATACAAGTAGGATGGTTATTTGTGTATTCTAGTACTCCTTGAAGGCTGTGTACAATCCGAGGCACCGGGGTATTTTATTTTGTCAAAAAAAGACATGCATTTTTTTTTTCAGTGGTTCCTGCCTAGTGGTGTTTTATATCTTGTTTTTTCATTGTGGTTTGTTATTTTGGTATAGTACCAATTGCAAGTTGGTAGTTCTAAGTACAGTCCCAAATATTAGTGCCTTCAACCAAAGTAGTGCAAACTAGTGACCTCTGCTATGCTGTTACCAATGGCCACAAATGTACTGGACATTTATAAATATGTGTCACAAAGTCCACAGTGCAATACTGAAATCAAACAGAAAGGAATACATCACAGAGACACAAATTATGTGTGTGTGTTTGTGTGTGTGTGTGTGTGTGTGTGTGTGTGTGTGTGTGTGTGTGTGTGTGTGTGTGTGTGTGTGTGTGTGTGTGAGTGTGTGTGCGTGCGCGCAAGCATATTTATAAAATATATTTAATTTCACATGAGATCCTAGATATCCCCTTCTGTCATAGGTGATCCACTAATGACATTGACAAATAGAAGGGGAGGAAGCATGCATTCTAGTTATTTCTACCATGAAAGATATGAATGTGATCACACAGAATATATTTCAGTAACCACAGATTGTTAAAATACTTCAATACTATTCAGTCTAATTCCACATATCAAAAACATATTTTTGCAGTGGATCACCCCTCTTTGCATCCTACATATGAGGGCTAAGCCCCCCTCCCCTGAACATATAAACTAACTCCATGGTCAGACAACAATAAGGAAAAAAGAAAATCCCCGAAACATCATTCACTGTAGCCTGAGTGAGCAAATGATTTCCAAGAAGTCACTGTGCCAGGATACATGGGACAGCCATCCTGGCTATCCCCAAATAAAGATCATTGTGGAACAGGTATGTTATCAGTGGAAACAAAGTTCAGTGGTCTGGACTCCTCAGGTGGAACTTTCCAGTACACTCCCAGGAAAGCTAACCATATAGTGCTACAACATATGCTATTGTATCAGAGATGCCGGGAAAGGCCATAGACTACTGTGCTGCCTGTCCAGACACCAACAGGACATCCCATAACAGCAAACCATAACAGATACAAAGCCACCTATGACTCGTGCCATGCAGTATACTCTATATTACTATGCCCGGTAGTACTGTCTATGTTAACATCATAGTCAGCTATGGACAGAGAAAAGTGCGTAGCACTCAGCTGTCAACAGTAAAATGATGTTCCAAAGGCAGGTAGAACCCAGACCAGAAGACAGTCTCCACTGATCATGATGCGGGCTGTGTCATTATGGAACTTCCATCAGAAGTCAAATTAATAAGCTGTCCAATGAACATGCTCTGCTTGCAGCACTATGTAGGTACATTGAACACAAAATTAGATGTATTTAAGTACAGCACATTTACGTAAAAGTAGAATGGAGTGCAGTGGGGAAACACCACACTGACACAGAAAACAAATATTCTAATGCCATCTGCAGCTCTGACAAGATGGAGCCTAGTCCAGATGGATTAATGTACTAACCTGGCACACATGATATATTAGTCACAACATAAATATCACAACACAACAGGAAACATGCTTTGCTATCAGTTATATTAAAGACAATAAGCATATATTGAGTTCTGTCTTGGTGCACTGCAGGTGCGTAACGCTTGATAGTAAACAGTTACCAGGACAAATAGAAGATACCAGAATATATATGCATTGTTCACAGCAACTGCAACATACATTTGTATAGGCAGGTATATACCATGTAGTTCATGGCTACAACTGTATTTACTGTATAAGAGAGCTATATATGACTAGATCAGCTGCAGAAGATGTCCTACCTTTTCACACCTAAATGCATGTAAAAGGGTACAGCTAAGCCAACAAGGAACAAATTGTGCCCTGACTGAGGCATACATGTTAGGCTGGTAGTCTTGGCAATAACAGCAGTGCAGGCTCATATCCTGAATCACATAAGTATGCCACATAACACAGCAAAATATAATTTCTGAATCATGCATACGGCTGTGGAGGACTTATGTGTAAAAATCATTGATATCTTTCCACCAACCTGTGGGGTGGGTCAGCTGTATTGATGTTACTGTTTTGTTCCACAGTTTGACTTACAACCATGTACAGACTCCCATTGAAGCAATGCAGGAATAACTTATAAAGATGAAATACCTAAGTAAATGCATCCACAAGAAATTCAGGTGGATACATATTTGGTATCTGATTTAATTCTGAGCATTCCACAGAACAGTAATGAATACATGTGAATTGTGGGTACATCATCGTATATACAATACAATCACCTCCAGATGCAGAGAATGTGGTCTCAGAACAATCAGCTCTTACCAGGGTACCCACAGCCTTTTCTCTACAACTGTGGCATGCCCTCACACAATGGTTGGCCTCAGACATGTCCATGCCTAACATGTGATGGAGGTACAAAAGGTGCTAGTTATAGCTCTGCAGTTTAGGATGCATGTGCTGAGACATAAGCCACATGGGGTACATATCTGTAGATAGAGGTCTTTGCTGATGATAACCTCAACAATGATAAAGCCTGTGTCCTACATTGCTGACTGTGGGCATGTGGTGGATTTTCCCACCCACCCAAATAAAGTGCAACAACATGTTAAGCTTAAAAAAAGCACAGTCACAGAAATGTGAAGTGTGGTTGTCCTGCAGTTGTTCCTAGTTGTCTCCATATAGTTTTAGCCATCTTGTTTGTTAAATAAATGATGGATAGAGACTTACTAGCAGCACATTCATGGATACTGAAAGAACAAAATATATGTCAGATGATATCACAGCCTGCATGCAGTACAGGTTGTGATATGATCACAACATGATTACTCTCATGTTGTAAGAAGTGGAGGATCTGCCATTCACAACATCAGCTATCTGTCTCACAACAATGCCAAGTTTGCATGCAATATCAGCTCTGTGCAGAGCAATTCCCACACTCTTGCCTGCTTTTCAAGATATGATCATTCTCGATCTCATCCCGTCAACCACTGTCTAATGAGTTCTTTGATGTACAGGCACCATGAACTGTACAACATCATAGACAATCTGTTCCACCTGCCCTGCACAATGTCATTGACACTTTAAGTCACCTGCCCTGCATAATGTCAAAGTCACATTGTGCTGTCTGCCCTACAAAATGTCATGTACACTATTTGCCATTTGCCCATGCTGTGAAGATAGACTGAGCAATGCTCTTAGCAATGATTGAGGTTCCTAATCTGGTCAGCAAACTATGTCTCACAACTACCTACATGTGGAAAACAAACCTACCTACTACTCTAGCGTGCACAAACACACACACACACACACACACACACACACACACACACACGCGTGCGCGCACACACACCAACGCACACAGACACACACACGCGCACACACACACACACACACACACACACACACACACACACACACACACACACACACACACACACACACACACACGTGATGACCCATAATTTGAGAATATGGCCATAGATCTAGTCACAGAATCAGAGCTTTGTGTAATGGCTCATTGACAGACACAGCACCTATAGCTAAGGTACATGCTACATCATGACAATCATTGTCTTCACTGACCCAGGCCACAATACCAAGTCCAATGATGTAGTCACCACTTCAAGACCACCAGATCAATTCCATTGTGCAGCAGGCTAATTAACAGACGCACCCTGCCTCTCCAAGATGTCTCATGGCATTGATACATCATTCTGTGGCTGCTGCTGTGTCACCTTAGAATTGACAATACTCCCATGCACATCTACCTGATACAAATCATCTGCCTTGTGGGTTCGATTATTAGATTTAACATCAGAACCCTCAGTCTCAGACTGCATTTCCTCCAAAATAGACATTACAAGAGTGATAAACATCACATCACATTTGCTTGGTTGGAGAAGGAGACAATAAAGTTATCCAGTCTCCTCTTTAAATAAATGTAATATTATCTCTTTTCTGTACCACTACTTTTTTCATGATCCTCTTTCCACCTTCCCTATACCTTCTTGCATGCTTTTGTAGATTCCCTTTCCACGCTCATTTCAGAAGTGGAACTACAACCCTCTCTGTGAAGAAGCACTTTCAGAGGTCTATGGATCCGCTGCCTGTATCCACTCCTTCACTCTATCTTCTTCCTTTTCAGGATAAGATCTTTCCATCTCCGGGACATGGTCTTGTGCACCAGTATCATGTCCACCTCTTTTTGTCTACTGTAAGAAAAGCTCCATATCCTCATCTCTGTTGTCATATCCCTTTTATCACATCTGATCCCATGCAGCTATATGGTGGCTTTCATTGCTTGTTCTTTTCCTTGGATGGTTTCCAGAATGGCACACAGTACTCAAGATGTGGTCTGGCCAATGTCCTGTAGCGTAAAGCATTACCTATTTGGTTCTAGAGTCTAACCCTCTGAGCAAGCACCCCAGCATTCAGTTGGTTGCAGCTATTGCTCTCTCATTCTGCTCCTGATGGTCCAGTCTAGGTGTAAGAAACACATCCATATCTTTTTCCTGCTCTCTTGCTATCAGTTCCAGTCTTTCATGTTGATACTATCCAGTGCCATACTTTGCATCTGTTTGCACTGAACATCAGCTGACACTTTAATGATCAATTGATCAGCCTTTTCAAATCCTTCACAGAGCCTTTACCCATGCTCCACTGCCGCACCTATCTTTGGGTCACTAACAATTAGATTGGTCTTGTTCGATATTCATTCAGATATGTTTAAGGTAAATACATTCAAGAGTACTTGAACTAAGATACACCTCTGTAGTACTCCACTAGTCAGTCTCCTAATTCCAGACATCATTCCTCTTGACATAACACTTTCAGTCCTATCATTTATCCATGTGGCAATCTAGTGCTTGGTTCTTTCCCCAACCACTCCAGTTTTCCTATTAGCCTCCTCTGTGATGTCATGTCTCAGGCTTTGCTAAAGTCCAGATAGATGATGCTTGCAGCTGCTACTCTCTTGTCAAGTTCACCTGTAACTAATCATAAGACTGGATCAGGTTTCACTGAGAGCTGCTATTAGTAGCCACGTCTCTATGTTAGTTGCTGTTCTAGAAATGTTACCAGTTTTCCTTTCAGGGTTCTGTCCATGTCTTTCTCTTCCACTGGTGTTACACTAATGACCCTGTAGTTTGACCCTGTAGTTTTTTTTCCCTTTCTTCTTCTATTGTATAAGGGTACCATGCTTCCTGTCTTCTAAACCTTAAGCACTCCTGCACTAGTCAGCAATATGTTGAAGATCTCCATCAGGAGGTCGGACAACACAGTAATCAAATTTCTGAGGATTACAGGAGGTATACAATCTGGTTCTTGTGTTTTATCCTCCTCAAGTCCAGCTTCTTCCTTCTCTATTCTGGTGTTTGTCCACTATTGTCCCCATTATGCTGTTCCTCCCTCCCAGCATGGTATCTTCCTCTTATGCTCTTTTATGAAGTATAAAGCAAAATATTCATTCAGTACCTATGTTTTTTTGTCAGTCTTCTGTGATCTCTCTCCTGTCTTTGTTCTGCCTGGTCAGATCTGTCACTCCACTCTTTCTTTCTGTTTTGTACCCAGAAAGCATTTATTTCCATTCTTCATTCCTTCCACTAGCTGCCTTTTAATGTTTCTCTTTGCTGTCCTTACAACTTTTCTTGCCCTTCCCCTCTTCTTCCTTACAGTGTGTTTCATCTACCCCCCCCCCCCATACTTACTTTTCCACCTCTTGGAAGGTTCCATATTTTTGCCCTAATTCCTAGTCTCATGTTACTATTTTCACATTGACCTTCTCCTCTTTTTGTTACTTTACCTCTTCCTTGAACCTTGACGACTGCCCTTGACTACATCATCCTTGACTCATTACCATAGTTATTTACATCCTATATCCATTTCAGTTCTTCTAACTCCTCTTTTTGTCTCTCCTCTAGAACAGAATATTTCATTATACTAGATAACATACCACCATCATTGCCTTTCCATTGTTACCTTCACCAGTACTTTAAGTTGCATCGTTTTAAGGTCACTGTTGGCTAACACTGACTTAGTATGGACATCATTGATTCCCCCCTCCACTACTCAGGACCACATACAGAATTTTGTCATGTGTATAACAATTCTGCACCAGTTCGCTGTCCTCCTCATTATCCAACACCATAGTCACTTCCCACTCTCTGTCTGCTCTGAAGCTCAAAACCTCCAAATCTGCTTCTTGAAAGTTCAGATTTTGGAGAGGAAAACCAGTGCAGGGATGTGGGCTGCTCAGGCTGCAGCTATAAGCAGCAAGCAGGTCTAACTAGTCATCCAAGTCAGGTGACTGGAAGCCTGGCACAGGCTGATGCCCTAGAAAGAAAAGCTTCTTGAAGTTAGAGGATGAGCTGCAGGACTGGAAAGAAAAGAAAACATGATTTTTTTTTCTGTAACACTGTCAGCTAAGACTTTGAAATTACCTGGGTATGCAAAGTTTTGTTTAATTTATTTATTTTTATTTATTTATCTGACAACCTATCTGCCTATTTGACTGATTGTTAACCAGGTAAGTGGACAGCACTGACCCTTTTCAACCATGACTCTAGCTTAATGAATTGTGACAACTCACAATGCACAGTAATGCAATTCATCAATACTTGTATAGTACAAAACAATGAAAGTGCAGATTGCATATACAGGTAAGAAAAAAAAATACCAAGAGATCAGATGTTTAAGTATGGAGATATATACAAAGTAGAACAAAGACATGCATCTGGAATGTTTCTCCCTGGGCCTCCACTGAAAATAGACTTTGTTCCAAGTCAGACTTTCCCGGTAAACAAATATTAAATAAATAAATAAATAAATAAAATAGAAATACTAATTATTTTCAGTAATTCTATTGCTTTCTGTTTCTAATAATGCTGTTGCCGACTTCATTAATTTTATTATAGAAGTGCAGAGAAAAGGCATTTATGGGAAGGTTTGATAACTATTGTTTCGAACACATCTGTAATTTTTTGTTTGAAAAGATATTCCCTTAGTTTTCTCTTCAATCCTGTTAACGTTTAATGGTTATGTATCTCACTTGGTAACAGATTCCAAGTGGACGGTTCAGTTTTTGTAGACTCTTTCCACAAATGCCAGAGGAGTTGGGAGTCTGTATATAAGACTGAGTCACTACTGGCATTCCTTAAGTAGTAGTAGTGAGGTTGTCTGTGTGTGAGCAATTATTTACATAAAATTTTAACAGTGCTCACCGCTGAGCCCACTAAAATATAGCCCACAGAGATCACGTTAACTCTGCCAATCTAGTTGTTTCCTGCAGCATTCTTGTTTTGAAACCCGCAGCTGCCACTGTTACCCAGACTACTTGAATTGCAGAATCCTCATATTACAAGTCTCCATTGTGTGCTTATCTTCTGTCTCTGCATTTCCACTCCCAGCACTAAGCACCACCATCCTTCCTGAGCTAAGCTGAACTTTCTCCCTTGCAGAGATCTAATCTCTCTGCCAGGTGTCTCTCATGCTCAAATATGTCATACACCATTCCCTCTGTTGTCCATTGTTGTATCCCATCACTATATATCCTAATCCTCTTTTTCCTCAGTATACTTGGTACAGATACAAGTAACACTTCCTATGATACTAGTATCTCTCTGCTTCATGTCGGACCTTGCTCGCTATCACTTCAGCTGTCTGTTATGATAGGTGATTGGTTTGCACTTGTACAACAACATGCAGCCACCCTCCCCTCCCTTTTTGTGATCATTTGCTCACACCTTCTCATACCTTACTGAGTTGAAGGTGAAAAACTATTCACACTGAAATCTGGTCTCTTCTCTTCTGTTGGCCTAGACCCTTAATCTCTTCTATGGCTGAGTCTTCAGTCATCAAACCATCTTCCCTGATATGTGAGAAAACCCCTGGACTGAGTCATAAACATAACAAGAACTTAATGACACCATAGCAAAAGACAGAAAGTAATGTCAGTCTCCAACTACCCCCTAATCCTTCATTTGTAACCAGCCAGCAAGATATGCGACACCATCATATCCATATCTACTACACTCCAGGAAGCTCTAGGCCTATCTGTGAGCCAAACAGCAATCAGTTATCATCTCTCACTGCTTGGAAAAATGAGACCCTCTTACTGACAAAATGGTATTGGATACCATTTCAGGTGGATGGGTTGAATGATTAGATCAACTGTGGGTGGGAGTGTGTGGCTAGGCTGATGGGGGCAGTTTGCTGATATTGTTAATGAAGGAAAACACAAGGAGGGCTTATCCAAAATTAAAAATGAAGGCACACTAGTGAGATCAGCCACCTGCCATGGCAGCTATTTTATTGGTCCCCTTATGGGTTACCATAAAAGTTACTGAATAACACTGTGATCCACAAGGAATAACATTTTCTCGACTTAAATAGATTTTATGGGATTTTTTAATGTTCTTACCACCTAGGAGGGCTGGTCAAGTGACTGATTTAAACAACAGTCTAGGACTTGAGGCAAAAAAAAAAACACAAAATGATCTGATGAAGGTAAGATGCAGCCACAGAGAACTGGAACTAAGAATTGCAATTTTCTCAGTTTTTGTTACATACCAAATATACTGCATTGGTGGAACACTCTTCTGAAATACATGTTTACACAAAATTATTTTAAAACAATAGTGTGCTTCCCCCTAACACCACTAATTATTTTCAGTACTTAATCTTAGTGAATATATAATATTACTCAAAAAATTAATTAAATCAGTTTATTTTAAATAGTATCAGCTGACATGCTACATTAATTGTCAATGGAGTTTTCAAAGTAGCAGGTCCACATCTATCACAACTGAAGACACATTTGTGACAAATGCTCTTTATTACAGCTTCATTCACTAGTACTGCATTTAATCCAGGGAGGTATACTAGTGCTTTTCTCCCACCCTTAGGTAGATACTTTAAAGAAAGCATAACATAATTCATAATACTGTTACAGACACACAAGGAAGAAACATGTTCTACAAAGAATTTTGGAACTGCAAGCCAGTTTCCAAAATGTAGATCGACAACAATAGAAAGTGCTTGTTTCTGCACATTATATCTTTAAACTTCAAAAGAAAATCCTGAAATGTTATGCTTGCATAAAAAAATCTATTTTGCCATCCAGGCATTTTGAAAAAAAAAATACCAAAGAACACAACCACAATTTACAGTAAATATGCCAACTAAAATAAATGAAATTCTAGGACATCTCATTGGATAAAATAAGTGCAATTGTTTTTACGAGTGTATGCTGTGGTGCACGTGGTAAATGTTTGATTATGCCCACAGCAGGAAAGCAAGTGTTGAATGTTGGGGTCACTCATTTTGTTAAAGTTGTCATGGAAAGCAAACTTTCCTTGAAATGCTGCCTATCCAAACCCCCTCAACCAAAATAAATGGTTTACCATTTACTAAATATTAAAAAATGTGATGGAATATTAAGCATTAATAGGCTGTGCACAATGCTGAAGCCAAACCAAGTCAGTATTATCATTTATTATGACTCATGCTCCTTTTATTTGGAACTGTACTGCCACTAGTCAACAGAGGCTATACTGATAAGTCACTGTGCAGCAAGAAAGCCATGTACAACTTTCTCCATACCTACAATAAGAGAAGACATGGGATGAGAGATGTATTCATGCTAACAAGTACTGAATGGCTGAGCACTGTGCCACAAGGGTCTCATGACAGATGATGTCCATGGAATGGTTCTTCATACTGTACTACGTTAACATGTCTGTAGAATACATCAGCTGTTACTATCCCTCATAACTGTTCTGACTGTCATTTGGGAACACAGATTTGTGCACATGTGCCTTTACATTGTGTTATAAATGTGCTTCATATGCATCATGCAAGTGTACTGAACTTATACAATGGCTTATGTGCAATCCCCCCCACCCCAGGATGAGAGCATCATCCTTATTTACAACAGAAAAGGCACAGAACTTCCAGTGGCATGTCAGTGCTGGTGGATTGCCTTTTCCACATGGTCGTGACTATGCACACTAAGGAAGCATTCCAGAATGCCATGTCATACATGTGACATGGTTGCTAATGACACTGCTGACCCATGTCCCCATGGCAATAAACGACATAAACATTGGCCTGCATTGTCAACTACAACCTGTCCCTGGCTATTATGAAGCCATCATGGCCCAGCAGCATGGTACCCTGTGTGTGCAAGGCCTCTACTAACGGCTCATATTGTTTTACTGCAAGGTTTTCCTGCCAGCAGTTTCAGCCATGTAAGCATATACTGTAAGATGCAATGAAATGAAAGATTTGTCAAGAAACTGATGTATTGTCTATGAAATGAAAGATTTGTCAGGAAAGTGATGTTTTGCTTGTGACTTGTATAGCTCCAGGTCATCTAGTATGGGAGCAGTGAAAATATAAACAATCAGTTTAGTGAAAAGACTGAATAGACTTGTAACTCTGAATATAAATCCTTATATTGTGAAATGAATAGCTAACTGCTTGTCTGACAGAACCCCTCTGGTTAGAGTAGCAGATCCCACTTCTGAAAGCAAAAATGTTACCAGTGGTATAACACGTTTCAGTTTTGGACCCTATCCTATTTGGCATATATTTCACAGAACTTCAGCGCAGCACCTCTGCTGTGTGATTAACTAAGTCTGCAGATAACTATAAGTTGGTGTTGTTATTTGATCTTCAACTGACTCACAATTGCTCCAACACAGCTTAGATCATGTTAACAATTGGAGCAAGGATAATGGTCTCAAATTAAATGTAGCATAGTTCATTTTGGTAAACAAAATAATTTCACTTACTGTACAGTAGATGCACCCCTCCAATCAGACATTTTTGTAAAGGATCTGGGTACTCTTGTTCATAATTCCCTATCCTTTGACCATCATGTTTCCATAGTAGTTTAAAAAACCTTTCATCTGGCCCACCTAATTTCCAAAGGCATCTCCACTAAATCCAAAGAAGTCTTAATTGCCCTTTAATCATATCTTATCAGGCCCATTATTGAATATAATGTACCTTTAGGCACGTATTTATCTAAATATTTCACACAGCTAGAGATGACCCAGAAAATAATAACTAAAGGGATTAGTGGCCTCAAAAATAATCTTCGTTATCAGGAGAAGCAGGCAGCTCTTTCTCTGAGCTAAGTCTCTTACAGACTCCTCCATGAAGATCTATGTCTAGCCTATCGTGCCACGAAAGATCAGACCCTGTTTGATCACCTATTCCTTTGTGGCTCTAATGCTACATCAAATACTTGGTTATAGGAATTGAACCTTCATTAGCAGATAGATAAGACATGTTGTCATGATAGATTCATATCCCAATATATCCCTCACCTCTAGATCAAACTTCTACTACATTACTACTACAGTACTACTACTACTACATGTCAAGCAGAGTAGCACCCTTGGCACCTTCGAGGTAAACCTAGATAATTGGGTGGGCAGCCTCAAATTCTCTCCCAGTTTATCTTGTCTTGCCTCATTGAGGCTGGAGGGAAATTCTGATTTTCTTTCTTTTTCTTTGATTTTTTTTTCTTTGCTAGGCTTGAAATGGTCTGCGGAATGATTGCCTAGTACTTATTTATGAATGTAAAACTTTTGAACCTTGACCTAAAGACATTGGTTAGATGAACTACTGATATTTCAAGTAACTTTGCAGAAAGAACCCTATACAAATACATGAAGAGAATTAAGACAGTGGTCCACAGTATGTAGATGGCAGTGTATTTGAGCAGTCATAAAATATCCATCATAACACATCACATTTTTTACAGCAAGCATGTTTTTCCCATACGCAATGGTGACATAATGAATGAGTGATATAATGAATGATATCCACAATTTCATTAGCAAGACCTATATTCCCCAAACATCTATACAAATGTACTATAACAACCACAATAACAAAAAGCTGATTGACACAGTAGGAATGGTGCTAATTCATCCTTAACAGAGAGCTAAGAATACTTTTCATGGCAGCATTACTAGCATCGCTCAGCACAATGACTTTAAAAAATTACCCTGCAAACAGGGTGGAATTGTGTCAAAATTGCTTAAAAGACCACTCCACACAGTTGATCAGTTTTTCTTTCTAACAGGTGTTTTTCCTTCCCTTTAGTCCAACACCAAGAGCAATAAAAGCACAGAAAACATAATTTAAGAATTAAGCCTTTTTGCTCTGTGCCTGAACTTGCATCAATTTGGTTCTCAGTGCAACCTCAGATTTTCCTCTATTTATTTCATCATCTGTTACATCATATAAGCAAGCAAGAGTGTTTATTTATTTGCCATTTGATGACCTGGAAAGTGAGCTGTTCAGCTGACCCCTTTTCAGCTATGACCCGGGCTCATAGGAGCAATCAGACTACAGATAAGCACAGCATTAATAGTACAAATAAAGTATCAGAATTCTACTGGATAAAATAATAACAAAAATGAGCATGAAACTAGTGTGAATTTAACTACAGTGTAGATTAATAATAGTACTTTTACCTATTGTTACAGAAGCAAGTGCAACTAGCATCTGCAATATGATGTTCTTTCAATGCAGTTTTGAAGCTGTTTGATAATCAGTTTTGTTACTTCTGCTGGGAAATGATTCCATTTAACTGGTTCAAGTCTGGAGAGTGACAGTGCTCACCTAAAGAAGTTTTGAACTATGGTCTGACTAGGGAGATGACTTCCTCCTATTTCTTAGTTTATGTCTGCTCTGTAACAGTGAGTTTTATTTTTAATGGCAGGCTCTATCCCTGCATACCTCTCAACATCTTAGGGCAAGAAATCTGGACAAAGCCTAAAATAATGGCAGAACAAAGGCCCAGAAATAGGGACAGATTTTAAATATTGCTCTTCTAGACTTAGAATGTCGCTAGAATCACAGGCTTTATGTTAGCACGCATTTTCTGAAGGATATGAAGTCTGAAACTCAGACATGTCATTACTTAGTGACTTCAATTCTCTGTGATCAGCAAGAACAGACAAAAAGTGCAAAGCACAAATCTGGATATTCTACAAAAATCTGGTCATTTGAAAGGTATGCATCTCTAAATCACATACTGAGCACGGGCCAAGTCTGAAGACCAATAACCAAAAATATCTTGGCACACAAACAGCCAGATAGCTCAAGCTATTATACTTAAAAAAACAGTTTATTAATAAAAGTTTAACGCTTTAATCCTATACATTTAGGACTTGATCAGAACTCAATATCATCTCCTCCATTGTCCTTATATTAATTTGCATAACCACTGCATCATTACAAGCAACCAATCACTGCCCAATAATTTATTTATTAAACGAGAGAAACTTAACCCTCTTTTTAAATTACATGCTCTATAATCCAATGTTAAAAAAGTTATTATAAAAAATTCTATTTAAAGAATACAATTAAAAAATACATCCACTAAAAATTACTGTTAAGTAAAAATAAAAATAACTTTAACGATTATGTTGCATGAACCAACTAATGAAAGTTCCAAACCTAATGAAATATTTACAACTGGTACACCATGCAGGATTGCCATCAGTAACACCTGACAGGTTATTTTCAGTCCTGTACACAGTAACATTAAAATGTAAATATGTAGTTTCTATACAAACAGAATATTATTAAAAAATCTAAATTAGGCAATCATTAAATCATCTTGTTTTTAAAGATGAAATACAGAAAGTACAAACCAGAAGGAAGACAAATATACATATAAAAATACATTTTTGAGAAGTCTATAAAGACAATAACTATAGTTTCTCTGCTCGTAACTTCAATAAACTCAAGAAACAGCATTGTTTAGCCTGGATTTTCACGCTCATTTAATCTCACTTGCCATAACATGGACAGTGGCCATACTGAGCAGTAGCAGAAACTGCAGTATGTGGCATGTATGAGGTCCATATATGCAACTGGCTATTCAGAGATGAAATGCAGCAGACACGAATAATCCAAAGTGAAAAGTCAAACACATCAGCAACAGTCAGCATATATGGGTGACCTACATGGCTTGTAAGGAACCAGAAGTTTGTGGTCTAATCAGTTAGAGGGTACACAGAAAGAATAGATGAGATGCCTGACCAATGCTGATGTCCATCAGTAAACAGTGCAACTAAGTCCACACATACTGCTTTTCTAAATGGCATGTGAAGATACTGTCCACACATGTCATTTATGTACACAAAAATTAATTGTCCACATATATTCTACCTGCCACATGTACACCTGAAGTTAGACTTAGCACCTACTGCTAGATAACATGTTTCTTCAGCCATAATAGGCAAGTACTGCACTGGTTTCATATATTATTTCAGAAGCTACATATGTTACAGCACTTGACAAGCAATGCTGACACGTATGTGTCACCCTAGAACCAGAAGATTGACAGGTAGCATGCAGAGGAATATTCACAGCAAAGCTGGACCATCAACACACCTAAACCTTTAGCATATGGATTGTCAGTGTGACACTCTGAGACTACAGGTCAGTATGAAAACTAAATCAGGGAAAGTACATTGCTACTTGCATATACGTGAGCATACTACTACTAATGTTAGTGAATACATGAAAGTCTGTACACTCATAGGTCACATCCAGCAAAGGGACACAGCAGTGACATTCTACTACATACAATATGGCATAGATCTGGGAATGGTGGCTGATGACTACTCATGATCATTGAATAGCATATTCATGATGGCATGTTGCAAACAGTGGCATATAATGAAACGTGACATACTTTGAATTGAGTCCGATCCTGCCTTGCAATACTGAAATTACATTTGTTACCCTAAGACTGCTTATATTTATTGCAGTGTTATCTCACAGGTAGAGTAAAGTGATGCACTAATTTGTATCTAGTTATAGGGTGGATTATGCATGCATCATGTGATCAGGAAGTGACAGCCTCAGAAGTGCAGTACAAGCAGAAAGTATGTGATTCTTGCATGTCTGGAAGAATTTGGTAATGCAAAGATGTGTGCTATGTGCACTTCCAACAATCTTAATGTGTCAGTATAGTTTATACTTCATCCAAGGTACTGATGCAGTATACTGAATACTGAGGGGATAACAACACTCTCTGAGCAAGCCTACCACTTCTGGAACCGTAACACCGTAGAAGATTTGGTCAACACAATGTGCACTTCTGCAGTTAGGCTGAAAAGTAACATTTGCAATATGAAGATCATTGTTCTTGAGTGTTCTGGGGAGTGGCATCATTCTAAACAGTGTAATGCAATTGTCATGAATGCACAGATACAATGGGTACAGACACTGCATTGCAATAGGATCCAGAAGCTGAGCAGTATTCATCTGCTAGTGACCTGCACTGTCACTGAAGGCAGCAACAGGTACTAGCTTACATTCCTCTTTTGACAGTCACCATACCCGGGAGTGTTTGAAGCAAGAGGCCACCCAATCTCCCATCATAAGGTTGTCTGTATGAAACAGAAAAGCAGCAGCAGTCACTGCCACATTGACATGTTACACAGTATATACCACATAGTGCCATCAATGGAGAAACCCGCATTAAATGTAGTGGGCCACCTTTATCACAGACAAAAAAAGAAGAATGTCACTTACTAGTGTGACTGAGTAAGTCTCTGTGATAAGTTGTAACATACATGGATGATGCACATATTTGAAAATCACTATGTACCTGTAAAGAACTCTGAGTGATTTATTTGCTGGTGATAATGACAATGCATATACACATGTACAACATTTTGCATACAAACTCTTATGACATGTATACATCTTCCACAGGATATCTGTAGGGTGTTCTGAACTATTGAGTGGCATGTTAATACATGCAGCAGTCATGGGACTATGCAAGAAACAAGTATTCATTACAGGAGTTCCTGCAGACTGTAACATAACTACTGCTTGGGATTGACTGACCTGATTTTTGGGATAGTAGTAACATATATCGCACACAGATACAAACACACGTGCACATGCAGACACACATGCTTATGCACATGCATGCCCATGCACACACAATACACTAAATCATTATCATGTTTGACATAAACAGCACAATAAGTGCACAGATGCAGGGCATATATGTGTATGTCCCCATGGTGACAAAGACAACTCAGCTATATGATCACAATAACTAAAATGGCACATAATTCAAAATGAACTGTAGGCATGACCAAGAACACTAAGCACACTTGACATGTAAGCGTAATAGCTGAGCAGTGTACATGACATACAGCCATAGCACATTGCATGCACAGAGTGGAGCAAAAGGTAGCATGTGTGCCTTGGGTGCAGATGACTGAGGATTCTATTCTCACATCAGGTAAATGGATCTCTGAAACATAGAGTGCAGCACAAGGTGGTGTGCTGCCTCCTGAATCTGTCATCTTTTGCAGGAGACATTGAATCAAGGCCCCATCTGCATAAGTAACTGGCAGCTCAGGTGGATGTAAAAGATCCTGTGGTACCTACTGAAAAGAGTAGGGGTCCTTTATTTAACACCAAACATTATTTACATATTTACAGGTACAAATATACACATTTTCATTTTTTACTATTTATCATTTTTCTTATAACATCCCCATTTTAATTATTTTATAGTTGACACCCACTCCTTCCACAATCATAATATAATTTTTTTCAATATATCTACCAAAATTCATTTCCCATTAAACAAAATATCATTCAGTCTCTCATTACACATAACCCATATAACATAAGATAAATTCTTAACTTCCCTTTTCGCATATTCTTTCTTCTTGTTCGCATAATATCCATACATAAGCATATGCTTATCTATATTGTTTGCCATTAATATTCTCAATTTTTTTTATTCACACACCTTCTTCCAGAATTTCACCACAGTTCTATATTTCAAATAACATGCTTTGTTGTATCTTCCTCCCCACAAAATAAACACAGGACCGGATACATGAACGATCTCAGATCACACTGCTATTGCGTGCTCATCATGGCGACACACACATGATAGCGCACTGTTTTATATTCATTATAATGAAAGAAAGCATGCTAATGCTAATGAAAGTATAACTAGCCAAATGACATGCCAGTTACCCAATCCAAGATGGTCAAGCCATTCCGGAAGCTATAAAGTAATCATGTACACTTGGTGTAGCTCTTTCTCATTTACTCCAAAAACCTATTGGAATACAGACACCATCATTCTTAGAAAAAAAGCAGTGTTAGGAGCTGCTAATGCACTCTTGCATGTTTTATGTGCAACAGGCTCAAATCTATGCTGCTGCTGATAGATCTCAGCCAAGAAGAAGGGTGTTCAGACCCTGTTTAACATATCATGGATTGCATGGTAACAAAATTTTAGAGCATTACAGAGTGGATAGGGAAACAATCCAGGAAATCTGCGATCTCTGCCACCCTCACCTCAGATGCAGGGGAAATTGAGGAGAACCTATATCAGTGCAAACTAAGGTACTGTATGTATAGCATTAAGAATATTAGCTACTGGTACATTCCAGAGACCCATAGGGGATATACTAGGGGGTATCACAGGCGTCGGCCTCTAGAAACCAATGTCTTAATGCTATTCTAGAACATACAAGGGAGTACATCTATTTTCACCACACCCCAGAGAAGGGAACAAGAACAATGCAGGAATTTTATGCTGTAGAACATGCCTCTAAGGTTTTGGGGGCCATAGACTGCACTCACATAGAAATCAAAGTTTGATCTGGTGAAAAATGAATAACATACATCAGCAGGAAGAGGTTCAACTCAATCAACTGCCAGGATGTCTGTAATGCCTGATGGATCATCCTCAGTGTGTGTGCAGGCGACCCAGGCAGTTACCATGACTCACACATATGACACACTTCACAGCTTTACACAAGGTTTACTAGTGATGATGTTCCACAAGGCCATCTATTGGGTGATGCAGGTTATGCCCTGGAACCATGGCTCATGACACCCATCAGAAATGCACACACCCCCACTGAAGAAGGATGCAATGATGCCTACTTTCAAACTAGAAACATCACAGAGCATGTGTTTGGCATGCTGATGTCATGGTTCTGCTGTCTAGACACATCACATAAATTCTAACAGTCTGTGCCATGTTGCACAATATCATCTTGAGGAAACAACTGCAACAGGGACAGCAGGGGTCAAAACCATACATTCCCAGACCACAGGCAGAGCCAGCACCTCCAGCACATACAGAAGATGATTCTGAGGGAGAACCTTAAGCTGCAGAGGGAGCCTGCAGATGTAGATGTACATAATATGCACTCACCCTGGCTAAGAGGGAAAGAATAACATGCACCCATGCACGCACTACCTAAGAGGCAAAGGATAACACACAAACACTCACCGGCTAAGGAATACACATAACAATCTAAGCACATACAAATATTAAAACTGATGCCAGCCAGCATCCACAAACTTTACTTCCCCATGTAATGACTGTGTGCTGATATCATCAGACAGACATAGCCCCAAAGGACATGAATCATACCTGCAGTAATGTCAAGGAAAGTGTGGAACCTATAATATAAAAACAAATATGTAAGAAGATAAAATTAACTCATATACCTGCATACTGTTAGTCATAAATTCACTCAAGCAGAACCTGTGTGAGGTGTCAAGCAGTGGCATTATAGGATCATAAGAGATTACTAGGTTATTGACCCAGAGGCCATTTTAGGCCTAGCCATTTAGACCCAATGTAATACCATAGAAGTGCTAGTCAATACCCAAAATTGCATTTAGTGATGACTGTCCATATCCAGGAGGGTTGTGGGCACTATCCTCGTTAAGAATTTATGGTGCCCCATCCACTCGTCCTGGTTCCTCTTGAACAGTGTCATAGAGGTGCTCTTTTTCACATAAATTGGTAGCCTGTTCCAAAGATGTGGCAGTCACTGGAAGATAAATCTGTCCCTCCAGCATGTCCTATTTAAGTTGCAGGATATATATAAGTCCCTGGAATTGATAGCCCTATACCCATTTGATTTATGGAAGGTTTGGGTCTTGGAATGCTCTGTAGGCCAGGCATGTCTCCCCTAAGAAGTCTATATGATAAGGAGTATAGTGACAGGGACTTTAGTCAGTCTGTGTAACACACATGCTGGAGACCCTAGATCTTCTTTGTTAGAAAGCTTTGAGGTCTCTCTAATTGCTGCAGGTGCTTAGTACAGTACATGCTGAATGGAGCATTATACTCAATTATAGGCTGGATAAGTGCTGAGTATAGGGGTGTTATAATTTATTTTCCTCTTGAGGTGATGCCTTTACTAATCAAGTGTGCTAAGTGGAAAACTTTCCTTACTATGGTATACACTTGGTGGTCAAAGTTAAAGTTGCAGTCAACCTGTGATCTCAGGTCCCTTACCACTTCATGGGTACTTAGGGTATTGTTGTTGATTTGATAGTGTGAAGGGACATTGTTTGTGCTGAAGGGAAGGATGATGCATTTCTTTGCATTCAGTTTGAGACCGTGACTAATACACCAGTCACTGGTCTGAGTGAGACCCTCCTGGAGTATACTGACATCATTTGGGGATTCAATGATTGCACCTAGTTTGCAGTCATTTGCAAACCTGGTCAGCCATAACCCCTTAGTTTTGACCTGAACTTGAACTTCTGAGAAGTATATACCAAACAGTAGGGGGCCCAACACTGACCCCTGTGGCACCCTGCTGGTAACAGGTTTGCTGGTTAATGTGGAGTCACCCACTTTGATAGTATATACCTGGTTTGTGAGCCAGTTGGCAACCCATCTTACAATGAAGGGGTTTACATTCAGTTTGCCAAGTTTATCAGTAATGCGTAAATGTGGGATTATGTTGAAAGCCTTTGCCAAGTCGAGGTATGCTGTGTGCACAGATCTGCCCTCATCAATGGCCTTGGTCACACTTTCAAAGAAATCCACCAGATTTAACAGGCAGGATCTGCCCTTCACAAAGCCAAATTGGGTAGACTCCAGGGTTTGGAGGTCACCAATGTCTTTATTTATGATGTCCATGATGATACGTTCCATGGCTTTACAGATGAGGCTGGTCAGGCTTATGGGTCTGTAATTCCCTGCGTCTATTGCTAAGCCACCTTTGTGGTGGGAAATAACTGTAGCTGTCCTCCATTCTGCAGGAACAACGCCTGTGGTTAGGCTATGATTGAAAAGGGTACTTAGCAGTGATGCTAGTTCATATTTTAGGCTGTTTAGAAGACAGCCTGGGATGGCATCTGGTCCCATAGAGACTGTGCATTTTGCCTTGGACAGGGCTTTGAGGACCTGCTCTTCAGATATGTAGGGTTGGGGGGAGTTTGGGGAAGGTTTTGTTATAAGGTAGGAGGGGATAAGGGGGGAAACTTTTGCCAAAACTATCTGCTAGCAGGTTTGCTATCTCTGTGTGTGAGATACCATCAGCCACTAGTTCTGCACATGCTTGGGTTCTACCCTTTAGGTTATGTATATAACTGTAAAAGGCCTTATGGTTATCCTTTGCAGTACTTGCTAAGTTTCTCTCAAAGGAGCTCTTGCAGGATTTGACAAATTGTCTTATTTGCCTGTTGATGCTGAGGAGGGTGCTTTTCCATTGTTGGGGTCTTGACTTTGTTTTCTTGGACAGCAACTTTTTGCATTTATTGTAGAGTTTGTGGATGTCTATCATGGCAGCTTGTTTTTACTTGGGACTCTGGCTTTGATTCTTTCTGGTACAGCCAAGTTTATACACTTATGCAAGTGATTGTACAGGGCTTTAGAGTAAGCTTCGGCGTAGTTACCACTTCCAGCTTGGAGTGGGGCTTGGAATGCATTTATACCTTTACCTAGGAGGGTATAGTTTGTCTTGTGAAGTTTTTTAGTCTGATTTAACCCTTTGTGAGTTCTGGTGTTAGTGTCAGTTTGAAGGTGACTGATTTGTGGTCAGTTTTAACTAATGAGGGTCCAACTGTTGCAGCAGTGCACCTGTTTGACATGTTGGTGAGTACTAGATCCAGAATGTTTGTTCCTCTTGTCAGGGTATGGACAATTTGTTCCAGGGCATTTGAATTCACAAAGTCAAGGAACTTTTCTGCTAGCAAGTTTGGGCTAGTGTAGGTTTCCCAGTTGATTGTGGAATAATTGAAATCCCCCATAACCAGTGTGTTCAGTAAAATTTGGATTGTCTTCAGTTTTGTTAAGTAGGCTTTGTGGGTGCTTTGACCCATGGAAGGGGATCTATAACTGGCTAAGACTTGAATGGTGGTCTTACCCACCATGACCTGGACCTGGAGTAACTCCATGGAGTTGTCCAGTCTAACTAGGTGGGAGGTGAATCTATCTCTAATATAGATTGAAACACTGCCTCCTTTGGTTTTCACATGTTCATTCTGCAGTCTAAAAGTGTGGAAAGCATTGTAGCCTTGCAGGGCCGGATTAGTATCTGAGGCCTTAAACCAGGTTTCTGTGACTGCACAGCTATCTACATCTTCTAGTGATAGAAGTGCTTCCAAGGAGTGCAGTTTTTGCCTTAAGCTCCAAGCATCTAGCAGCATGACCCTTATTGGCTTATATGGCTGATATGTGCAATATACAGCATTGCATTTTACTCAATAACCTGCATTAAGCCAGTCACTTACCCACTTGTATATAAAACAGTCAACAGGACAATATCAACAGTTGTACAAGTACAGCAATAAGCAGTAATGCAATATTACTGATCTGAATGCATGACTAGCAATGCTAACTGAAATAATCATTCTGAAATGAGCATGTACAAAAGCATCCCACATTTTCTTATACAATACATATACATAAAATCAGCATTGTGAGAAAGAAAGACTTAGTTATCCACTCTGTGCATAGAGGCAACCCTGAGTCAAAATAGAATGAACAAAGGGCATGGTGCAGTCAGCATCATTTGCACAGGATGGGGGAGGGGAATGATGCCAAGGCTGACACCAAAGTAGTGAGTGTGTGAGAGCAAGAAACTCAAAACATTCATTAAAGCAGAATATTTCTCAGGGCCAGTAACAGGAGATGCATTGCAATCAACATTAAGGTTTGCTTAGCCTACCTGTGTGCAAGTCAGTATGGACACTTTTTCTAAAATTTGTGTGTGTGTGTGTGTGTGTGTGTGTGTGTGTGTGTGTGTGTGTGTGTGTGTGTGTGTCTGTGCATGAACACAATCAAGCTCCTGCTAGCGCTACATCCTGGTATGTCAGACAGGTGTAAACCATGCATGGTAGAGTTGTAAGTTCAGTGTCGTCACTCCCAACTGTAAGAACTGCCTCTGCCAGGAGATGCACTGCCACTTACACAGTTCAAAGTGAAGGTGCTACCTGAATGTGAATGATGTCTGCTGAATAACCTCTCTTCACGACTACATCTGGGACCATGACACAGTGTCCTACCACTTCTGGGTGTGGACACCGCAATCACTGATGGAGCTGTGGAACAAGTGCCACTAGGGGAGCAGGATCTGGCATGGCCACACTGGCTAACACCAGAGGATATTGCAGCTCTACAGACACATGGATGCCAAACCACACCAGCAGACATTCCATCACAGACACTACCCAATTCAGTGTGCCACTCAACCTATCCAAGGAGTCACACACACAGTTGAGGCAGTCATGCACATGAGAATGTGCCATGTTTAGGACTCGCACTATCTCTTCCAAAGCCCTGGTGGAACATGCCTGTGCCTCCATGATGGCCCTATATATATGGCTGGTGGCAAGTAATGACACACCAGCAACAGGAGGGTGGACAGTAGTCCTCCTCCTGGCACCTCTAGCAACCCTCCTGTGTGGTACCATGTCTTCATGATGGCTGCAGGCAGACTCAACCGGTTCTGAAACCAGAGTAACCACACTACCCCATACAAATTTGTCACCCTCAACCTATCCTATATCTATGGGCTCAGTGGAATGAGTATATGCAGACATACTGACAGTGTCCAAAATATGATTAGGGGATGTGTGAGCCACAACCTTATTGTCAGATTGAACCTCTCCTCCCTTCGACTGTGTCTGTATATTGCCACCATTATCATCACAGTCTACCAATACTCTGACTCAGAGGATCAACTGTGATAATAAGCAACATAAATAACAATGAGAAAAAGAGAAACTACAAATTATCAAAAGTGTGTTATAAACAGTCATGTTAAACAGTTTCAGATGTAAAGGAAGACAATATTACCCGATCCTCAGAGTTACATCTAAGTAATGGGTATGAAAGTTTGTACTTAGCATGTGCAAGTGGTCTTTCAGATGGTAATTCTGATGTCTCTGGAAAAAGGGAAAGGTAGTGAAAAGGTAGTGAAAAGGTAGTGAAAAGAAGGCTAATAAGCATCACAATGCAAATGGCACAAGGACAAGACACTACTGCTCTGCCTAGCTTCCCCTTAAGAAATATGTTAGAATCAAACTGACCAGTTCCCCCAAAACACAATCTCTCTTGGTCTGTGCCTCTTCTAAGCGACATGTCTCAACGTTTCCAGGTATATAAGAAGTATACAATTAATAACACATAAATTTGTCTTGAATGGCAGTAAATATTGAGTGGAACAAACTCAACTGCCCCTCCCCCTCCCTATCCATCAATCTCTATAATTTCACTCAGACTATCCTCATCATCACCCGACCTAACAAAAATAATCCCCCAGGATCCACCTTAGACTGGATTCTTGTCTCTAACCCAAACAGAATAACCAACTCTGGCACTAGTCCTGATAGCATTAGTGACCATCTCCCTACCTTTATCCATCGCTCTACTACCTCTTCCCCTTACCAGCATCAATTTATCCAAACTCACAACCTTAGCAACTTCAACCCCATTACCTTCTCTAATTTATTCAAACAAATGAGCTGGCACATGTTAAACTCCCTACCCCTTGATAAAGCTATAGACCATTTCAACTCTGTCTTCCTTGATATTTTAAACTCCGTAGCTCCCTCAAGAAATAAAAGGATCAAATATAATTCAGCTCCTTGGCTTACCAAAGAGACCAAACAAATAATGCATCAAAGGGACAAACTATGGAAACCTGCCCAACACATTACTTCAATACAAACAGCTCCACAACCTTGCTAAACAGCTAATCAACAAAGACAAAAAAATCTACTACACTAAGCTCCAGTCTAACAACCGTAATAATCCTAAACAATTCTGGAAGTCTATAAACTCACTTCTCCATCCAAGCTCAAAATCTAATCCCTGCCCCAACCCTAGCAAAACTGACCTCGAACTAGGCTCTGAATTTAATTATTTCTTCATTTAAACCATTTCTGCCCTCACTAAATCCTTTTCTAACAATAACCCAGCCAATCCTCACCCTCCCCAGCCAATCCCACCAAACAACCATCCTCCTCTATTTGAGCTCAAACCTGTCTCAACAACTCATAAAAAAACTCCTATCCAAACTCAAACCATGCTCTAATGCACCCAACAACATCCCCTCATTCTATCTAAAACTTTCCGCAGATGGGATCGCTCTCCCAATCAGTATCATTATAAACAGATCAATAAAAGAATCCTACGTCCCCAAACTCTGGCGCTCAGCCTTCATCCTCCCTCTCCACAAGGGAGGAAAAAATACTTGCATCTCAAACTTCCGCCCTATTGCCTTACTCTCCCCTATCTCTAAAATCCTTGAAAAGTGCATCCACCTCCAACTTATGCCATTCCTCACCCAAAATAACCTCCTCACACCCACCCAGCATGGCTTCTGCCCTGGCCACAGCACCGAAACAGCCCTAATCTCTTTCTTAGATACCGTTAATAAAGCCAGAGACTCAGGACAGCTAGTATCTACTGTTCTACTTGATCTGTCCAAGGCTTTTGACACTATCTCCCACAACCATCTTCTTTACCATCTCTCTAACCTTCACATCTCACCAAAAAACTCTTTCCTGGTTCTCCAGCTACCTATCAGAAAGATCTCAGGCTGTCAAATGGAAAAACACCATCTCTTCCTTCTTACCCACCCCCACTGGTGTCCCACAGGGATCCATCCTTGGTCCTATGCTATTTAACATCTTCATCAACAACTTCCACACTGCTATTCCCGACACCAAAATCATTAAATATGCAGATGACTCTACCCTAATCTGCTCTGCCTCAAACCTCCCTGAACTGCTGTCTAAAACTCAAACTGCCTTCTCCAAAACTGAAAACTGGATGCACCAAAACCACCTCTCTCTTAATGCTAGCAAATCCAAAATTCTTCTATTCTCACCATCTAAGAACTACTCCTTCAACAAAAGTGACTTCAAAATCCTCAGCCAAACAAACACACCTATAGAAGTCGTCCATTCCGCTAAACTTCTCGGCATAATTGTTGATGAACAACTAAAGTTTGATATACATGTACAACAAAACATAAAATAAAACCCCACCAAAAGCTAGGTATGTTGTATAGGAACAACCACTTTCTCTCTAACACAAGGCACACTCTGGCCTCTACTTTTCTCCTTCCTTCCTTACTATGTGGTGCACCTCTCCTAACCAACCTGTCTTCCTCTACCACCTCTAAACTAGAAAGCTGCTACAATAAAATCGCTAAATTTGCCATCAAAGCCAAAAACTCCACTCATCACTGTCTCCCCTTACAATCCCTGAACTGGCTAGTACTACCAAATCACTTAGATTACCTACAACTCTCCATAGCACACTCACTCATAGTTTATCCTACTAAATGCCCTGCTCTAACTAATATCCTTCCACCTTATATTCCCAACAGAGCTCTTAGATCTGAACATCAGAACTTAATTTCTATCTACAAACCTAAACATCCTGCCGGCCAGCTGCTCCTCTCCTATGCCCTTGGCAATAAATGGAACTCCCTCCCTTCCCCACTAAGAACCACCCCAAACACTGAAAATTTCAAGGCCCTACTTTTCAAACACCTGTCTACTAAACAGAAATGCCCCTGCCTCCTTCCTACTTAATCTGGGACCACTTCTAGTATAAGAGTCTCCTCATTCTGATACATTTACCCTATCCTCCTTCTATAGACATATTCCTACAACTATATCTATCTCTGCCTGCAATCTCCTGCAGCTTTATCCCCCTACTTAAGTATGTCTACTACTTCTACCCCTAGAGCTAGATTTGCTCACCAAAACTGGTAAATACTACCTAATCCTTCTACTCCTACAGCTATACTTGCTCAACAAAACTTGTAAATACTACACAATCCTTCTACTCCCATAACTATACCTGCTCAACAAAACATGTAAATATTGTAAATATTGAGCACTAATTTCTATCCCTAATACTTTCACTCAAAGCGCTACCGCTATTTCTCCTTCCTTCAACCTTACTATCTTTTAGGAATCTCTAAGAAATACTGCTATACTATACAAATGTAATAACCATAACTTAATGTAAAAAAAAAAAAAATATATCCAATTTCAGTATGAATTGTACTCTCATACTGTCCCGTATTCCTTGAAATTGTATTTCTGCAAACTGTTTAATGCTTTCTAAATTCTTGATTGTGTTGAAATCCTGTATCTAATATTTTTTATGCATTTTCGGAGATTTTCTCCCCAGGCTTCCACTGGAAATGGGCCACGTTGACCCAGTGGACTTCCCCGGTAATCAAACTGGAATAAATAAATAAATAAATACATAAATAAATGCCTTTTATATAGCATGCTTGGAGGTTGTTTTGGGGGCGCACTTGGCTTATTGTCTACATGTCTCAATGTTTCCAGATATATAAGTAGTACACAAGTATTAACACATAAAGGTGTCTCAAATAGCAGTAAATGCCTTTTATAGAACATGCCTGGAAGTTGTTTTTAGGACACACTTGGCCTATTGTCTACATCAGTGCCAACATTAAGGAGTCTGTGTGAACCCTCTGCTGAGCTGTCAGGATCTCTGACAGTAGACAGGAACTCCTCACTTTCAGTGACTGGTGGTTCAGTAGCAGGACCACACCCCCCATAGCCATCTGTTCATGTGCAACCACAGCTGCCCACCTGAGTGCCACTGTAATGATATCAGTGGCATGGTGCCATCCAGGATTATAGTGACTGGCATGGACACTCACTGTGTTTATGTCAGTAACCATCTACTGCCATATGTTTTTTTCTGGAAGACATATCACCTCTGTCAAGTATGAAGGATCCATAGTGACATAATGCTTCAATGATGACCTCCTTCTCTGCATCACTGAATGGTGGCTTGCATGGAACAGATGGTCTGGGTGCCATAATCCCTTATGACATGAAACAGAAAAAAGACAAAACAGATTTGTAGCACATAAAGAAATTATTTTTCTCAAATAAAATCTCTGCACCCATCATCATCACAAAACAATTGAACACACAATGTGCATTTAGAACTACAGACAAGGTAGGCCCCACCATACAAAAAATTGTAATACATTAACACTACGTCCCTTCTGTTAACACTTCTGTAATGGGGATAGCAACTGTGTAACTGACTACTGGATAGCATTATTATCAATAAATAGGCAAGAATTCAAAGTAAAGATGCCAGTCAATTTTCATTCATCTCTACACTGTTGTGGGGGTTACCAGGGGACATCTAAGAAGGCTAAAACCTATGTTAGCTACACATGTACAACCCCTTGAAGTTGATAATAAACACAATGCACTTGTCTGCAGTAACTGCTGAAATTCCAACCACAAATGGTAACACAATACTGTGATGTAACCATAGCATTCATTAACAAAGAACTGACATACCTAACCTATGCTAACAATGAATGAAAAAAATGCATACAGATAAAAAACTCTATTGCATTGCATATTGAAATACATTCTGAATATGAAAATGTAAACAGAGCTTATGAAGGGAACTGTAATGCCCCACCACTGGCTCAGTAATCAAGGAGCCTCAATCCTTACAACTGGCAGCAGTGGGGGACATGCACCCTGGGAGGATGACAGTACAAACACAGTAGAGTACAATTTCCCTTAAGAGGACCCAGAGACCATAGTCAGTCTGGGGCTGGATTATCCCTCTTTCTCCAGATCCCCAATAAGATTCCCCACTGGCACAGTTATAAAGCTGAGATCTCTGCTGAGTGGCCAAGCCAAGACCTAAAGCATACATTCTGTCCAACCAGTGCTTTGTGTCCCTGCCCAAGTAGCTGACACACACACACTCTGAGATTTGATTTATACACACACACACACACACACACACACACACACACACACACACACACACACACACACACACACACACCTGGGAAAGGCTGGCATAGGTATCTTAGCTATGCCCCCTTCTATCCAGACTATAAGGTAGTTTTTACTGCCACCAGCCACTAATTATCAGCTACTTTAAGGCTCTTAGCAAAAGGTGTCCTCTCTTGCTGTATAATGCTACTGTTAATACAAATGGTAGTTTGATCAAGAGCAAGGCTATTAGGTGTGGCCTGCACAGTGTCACCAAATAGATATGCAAGTACTATAAGAGCTTAAATATCTCTAGACAGACCAGCCACAACTGAAAGGTTTAAATATATTTAATAATAAATAATAAAAGAGCAAGAAAATACTCAGTAAAGAATTACAGTTACTTCAGAGTTCAAGATTAAAACAGCATTGCAAGACAGTCTGAAATAAGTAAAGAAAACATCTAAGCTATACTTCATTATATTCCTAACTGTAACTAAGAGAAATTACTGTACCTTAGACTTACTTACTCATAGCAAGGCA
Source organism: Protopterus annectens (assembly GCF_019279795.1). Lineage (NCBI taxonomy): Eukaryota > Metazoa > Chordata > Ceratodontiformes > Protopteridae > Protopterus > Protopterus annectens. The sequence goes on along the minus strand of NC_056728.1, from coordinate 560,519,192 downwards.
AGACAGATGTGGTGAGTGGGTTTTCCAGCTGATGTTGTCAGATCAAAGACAAATACAGAATGCTCTGTCTCTCTCAGTGAGTTCTTAAATTAATATCAAATATTACTGCTGGGGTAGCTGGCAGCATGACATCACTTCTTGTCATCTGACTGTCAGTTCCCAGGCTCACAACCATTGATTTTAGCATCTACCTGTGAAAACACATAGACCTTAGATCTTTTGGCAAATGGTGGAAGTCGTAAAATAATTTACATTCCTCCACATTTAAAGACAATACAAACAACTTCTAGTTCTAGACATTATGTCTCCTGTTGCACTGAAACTGCAAGATAACATCTCTTTTATTACGTGGTTATAAAATAATTTAATTTCAACTATGTTTTCTGAAGTTTTGCAAGTTAACCTTCTATCTGCCATTTCCCACTGTTAAAACATATACATTTACACAGTTACAATAGTTTATATAAATTTCTGTTCTTTTCCAGTAGGGTACACTGTGGATACATCTTTAAGCTCAGTACTTTACAAACCCTTTCAACACACACTTCTGTACCAGCAGTTTGATATACAGACAACATACAGTTCTAATACATTTGTAACACAAGCATATGAATCATGCTGATATTCACAAATGACACATAACCATTTACAAAATTCCAGACAGCTGCGCTGGCAGTACCTCCTTTTGTCACAGGGACAAACATACATTAGGAAAAAAAAATGCTGTAAGTTGTAGCAAAATCTCCTTCAAGTAAATACCAGTAATAGTCTGTCTGCATCAAAACAGTCTCCTCTCCTTCAAGTTCAATAGCTGCACCATTACCTTTATATAGTGTAGATTCAGTCCTTTGAGCACTGTAAAGATACAAAGAAGGTGCTAAATTGTTAGCATCCCTGAATACCTAAATTCTCATTTGGTGCATGAGAGGACTGCAGGGAGGAGCAATGATAATTGTTAGCTGCTAATGGCTTGCAAGTGTTTATAATTACTCTGGGTGCACCAACAAACAATACTCAAGAGACTCTTCTATCTAAAGTGGGGGTTTGATGCAGACTAGACAAGAAAAAGTGTGGAAGCACCTTGAGATCTATGAGAACAACTTTAACAACATTGATATTCCTCTAATAATAGCACATTTTCCATAGTCTGATTTAAAAATTGTTATGCATTGTTAATCAGCTATATTAAACATTGAAACAAAGATGCAAAAAATGTACATGATGTTGCATTTCTGTTAAATAGGGGAAAAAGGGGAAGATGCTCAGAAAATAAATAGAAGAAATAGCTGCAGTGTTGGCAACTTTACATTAATATGGTGTGGGATATTATTAGCCTAAATAAGTTGTCAATATCACATTCATCTAGATATGTTGGAGCAAATGAGAAAGGAAACTTTTGTGATCTTTCTTCTGGTGCACCTATAATTTGATGGTCTGCTAAGTCAGATTTGTATGGAATGTGCACTTTCTGATTCATACTCTAACCCTGTGTTGGTGGTAAAGAGGGATAAGAAACATAAATGAGTATGTGTCGTTATTGCACTGAAGTGAAGGTTCAAATCCAGATAGTGTGCTGTTTGAGAGAGTTCATAGGGTCATAGGAGGTTACTAGACTAGTGGCCCTAGAGCCTTTACAAGCCTAGCCATGTTAATCAAGTATCCCCATTTGTTCTTTTTGGGTAGTTTGCAGAATGAATTTATGAATAGAGTGGGTCTGTGATCAACACTGGCTACCCCTGACCATGAGAGACATGGGTACCACCCCTAGGGTTAATTTCTGGTCTCTCATCCAATTATCTAGGTTGCATTTGAATAGGGCCAGTGAAGAGCTCTGTTTTACATGACTAGGAAGTCTATTCTAGAGAAGCAGCAGTCACTGGGAGACATGTCTGTCTCTCCAGAATGTTCTGTTAATGTCAGAAACTAGACTGAGATCACTAGAGCAAGTGATTCTTGTGCCATTTGACTTGTGGATGTGCAGCATTTCCATTAGGGCAGGACTGGAGATTGCCCTATAGGCCAGGCACAAGTCAACTCTTAGCAGCCTATAGGATACAGAGTAAAATGATGGGGCTTTCAGCCTGTCCATGTAGGTCAAGGTTTGCAGGCCCTGTATTTTCTTACTGAGAAAGCTCTGAGGTCTCTCAAGCTGTGGCAGGTGTCATGCAAAAGAGTGCATTATACTCTATTAGTGGTGTGATGAGGGTCGAGTACAGTGAAGTTATAACATCCCTTGACCTGGATGCTATGCTCTTGATTATGTGATGCCCTATGTAGAAGGCTTTCCTTACCACTGTGGAAACTTGGTGGTCAAAGTTCAGATTCCTATTAACCTGTATTCCCAAGTCTCACACCACTGGGTTCGAACTCAGGGGGTGCTGTCAATATTGTAATTTGTAGGAAATTCCATTTTGCCAAAGGGAATAATAATCCTTTTTTTTGCATTTAGTTTTAGACCATGGCTTTGGCACCAATCATTTGTTTGTGTTAGCCCTTCTTGTAATATGTTGACATCATCAGCGGACTCAATGATTGCTCCCAGTTTGCAATCATAAGTGAACTTGGTGAGCCAAAGACCATTTACTTTGGCCTGGACTTCTGAGAAATAGATGCCAAACAGTAAAGGATCCAGCACAGACCCACGTGGTACTCCACTGGTGATGGGTCTACTGCTGGAGGTGAAGTCACCAATTTTGATAGAGTGTGTTCTGTCTGTGAGCCAATTGGCTACCCATCTAGTAACATAAGGGTTAATCCCTATCTGGGAGAGTTTTTTAAAGATGCCAGAGTGGGGAATTGTGTCGACAGCCTTGGCACGGTCAAGATAGGCAGTGTGCACTGTCTTACTTTCATCTATGGCTTTGGTAACTTTCTCAAAGAAGTCCAGCAGGTTTAATAAGCATGATCTGCCCTTAAGGAAGCCAAACTGGGTTGGGTCCAGCATTTGGAGGTCACCTATGTCCTTGTTGATAAGGTCCATGATAATTCTTTCAATGGCCTTGCAGTTGAGGCTGGTTAGGCTTATGGGTCAGTTGACAGCCCCCCCTTTGTGCAGGGGGATTACTGTTACTGTTACCATTCTGCAGGAACATAGCCAGTTCTCAAGCTATGATTACATAGAGCACCATATGGGTCCACTAGGTCTTGTTTTAGATTGTTTAGTAAACAGCCTGGGATATTATCTTATCCCATTGAGGCCGTGTTTTTGGCCTTGGCAAGTGCAGAGATGACCTGTTCTCTAGAGATACTAGGCAGAAGACTGGTGTCAAGTATGCTTTGGGATATGGTAGCTGGGGATGGGGGGTGAAGTTTGGGCTGAATCTATCGGTTAATAGGTTGGCAATGTCTTCTGGTGTAGTATGAGTGATCCCATCTATAATCAGTTCAGCACGTAGCTGGACATTCCCTTTTAGACTTCAGACGTAGTTAAAGAATGCCTTATGATTGTTTGTGGCTAGAGATGTGATGTTAGTTTCATAATTTGCTTTAGAAGACTTTGCAAGATTTCTGATTTTCTTATTTAGGTTTAGGAGGGAACTCTTCCTCTGCAGAGTGATATCATTCTTGCCTTTGGACAGCAGTTTCTTCTTCTTGTTAAATAATCTGTTTATGCTTGAAGTCCACTACAGTGGCTTGTTTTTATGGGAAGACCTGGTTTTGATCTGGTCAGATACAGTAGAGTTTATGCGGTTGCTTAAATGTTTGTACAGGGCATTTGCATACACTTCTGCATAGTCATCATTAATGTCTGCGATTGTGGGTGGTATGAAGCTTTTTATACCATTGCTTAGTAGGCTGTAGTTCGCTTTGATAAAGTTTTTCTTTAATTTTTGTTCCTGTGATGGTGCCAGTTCCAGTAGTTACTTCAAACGAGACTGATTTGTGGTCTGACCTAACCAGGGAGGGCATCGCACATGAGGAACTACAGTGATCCCCCATGTTGTTGAGTACTAAGTCCAGAACATTAGAGCCCCTAGTAGAGGTGCAGATTATCTGTTCCAGAGCATTTGTGTTAACAAAGTCCAGGAACCTCTGGGTGAGCATGTTTTTGCTTGTGTATGTCCCCAGTCTATGGAAGGATAGTTGAAATCTCCCATGACTAAGGTGTTGGGCTGTATTGTGAGGGATTCCAGTAAATCGAGGTAGGCAGTGTGCTTATCCTGGTTCATGGTGGGGGATCTATAGCTAGCAATGATGCAGTATGGTACTTTCCCAATAGTTAAATGTACATGGAGAAGTTTGAGACAGTCATGCTGTTTGACCAATCTCAAAGTGTAGTTGGTTTTAATAAAGATTGATACACCTCCAACTTTGGCTCCTTCAAGCTCATTTTGAGGTCTGAACGTGTGAAATGCATTGTAGCCTGGCACGGCTGGGGTGCTGTCAGCATACTTGAACCATGCCTTGGTAACTGCACAGCTGTCAACATCCTCTAAGGTGAGGAGTGCTTACAGAGAGTGCAGTTTCATGTTTAAATTCCTAGCATTAAGCAGCACAACCCTGAGTTTGTCTCGATTAGACATTGTTACTTTGGAAAATTTGTTGTTTTGACATTGCCTAAAAAAAGCACTATGAGGGAGGCAAGGGCCTTTGCCAGTATCCAAAAGCCTAAGGTAGAAAGGTTCAGACCATCTCTAACAAAGCAGCAAGGTCTGTCTACCATATCCCTCCCAGGCTGACAGATACCGGATCCCGCTGGACTGACACCAGAAACTGAGCCAATTGTTGAAGTCAACCATTTTTTTGTTTATATTGTGGCATCATCCTGGGTGAGGGTAGGATACTGCTTAGGGCTAGGGGCATACCTGTCTGGGACACATAATCAGAGAGTTCCATCATGTCTCTCTTCATATAGTCCAGAGAGGTATGTCTCAAGTCATTCACTACAGCATGGACTATGACAGTTATAACGGTACATGTTGTTGAGTGACTTGAGTGCATGTGTGATTTGTCGTTTCCTGGCAGCTGATCATGATCTTCTCCTTGTCCAGACTGGTGAGGACGACATCTGTGTGTATCACTATCGAGTCACCTATGACTAAGACATTTAGGTTCATAGGTTCATAGCAGGTTACTAGGCTATTGGTCCTAGGGCCTTTATAAGCCTAGCCATGTTATACCCATGTTCTCTTATTGACCAGGTCGTATGGTCTATATTTGCAGCATGTGTCTATGATCAACACCAACTGCCCTTATCCAAGAGAGACATAGGTGACACCCCTCGGGTATATTTACGGTCTCCCATCCAGTTGTCTAAGTTACAGTTAAATAGGATCATTAAAAAATTCTGTTTTACATGAATTGGGAGTTTGTTCCAGAGGAGTGGCAATCTCTGGGAGACATATCTGTCTCTCCAGCATGCCCTGTTAATGTCACAGACTGGGTTAAGATCCCTAGAGTGAGTGAATCTTGTCCCATTTGACTTGCGGATGTGCAGCATTTCCATTAGGACAGGGTCTGAGACTGCTCTATAAGCCAGGCACAAGTTGTCTCTTAGCAGCCTATAAGATACAGTGTACAGTGTACAGTGACAGGGCCTTCAGTCTGTCCATGAAGGCCCTGAATTTTCTTGGTGAGAAACCTCTAAGGTCTCTCCAGCTGCTGCAGGTGTCTGGTGAGGTACATACAGAAGGGACCATTGTACTCTATTAGTGATCTGATAAGAGATGAGTACAAGGGCATTATCCTTAGCTCTGGATGCAATGCCCTTACTTATGAGTTATGTAACATGGTGATCAAAGTTAAGGTTGCTATCAACCTATGTTCCCAAATCTTTCACCACAGGGTTTGAGCTAAGGGGGGACTGTTAATAATGTAATTTGTAGGGACTTCCCCTTTGTCAAAATGGATGATAATGCATTTTTTTGCATTTAGTTTAAGTCCATGGCTTTAGCACCAATCATTGGTCTGTGCAAGCCCTTTTTGTAGGATGTCAGCATCATTGGGGGACTCAATGATTGCAGCCAGTTTGCAGTCATCAGCAAACTTGGAAAGTCACACACCATCTATTTTTGCCTGGACCTATGAGAAATAGATTCCAAACAGTAGGGGACCCAGCACAGCTCCTTGTGTTACACCACTGCTAACTGGTCTGCTGGGTAGAGGTGGAATCCCCAATTTGACTATACGCGTTCTCTCAGTGAGCCAGTTGGCTACTCATCTAGTGACACAGGTTAATTCCCAGTTTTTTTTTATTTCTCTAAGTCTTTTGGTTCATAGGTTCATAGGTAGGTATAATTCTGTTGGCCCTAGGGCCTATATAAGCCTAGCCAAACAGTACCCTGGCTTTTGCCACCCAAGAAAATTATTTTCCTGTGCCCCTGTCAAGCAGAACCACAGAAGTGATCCCCGGGGTGAATTTCCTATCTCCCATCCAATCATCAAGATTTTTCTTGAAGAGTGCTAATGAGGAGCTTTGTTTGATATAGATAGGTAGCTTGTTCCAGAGTATGGGAAGTCTATAGGACAGGAATCTATCCCTTCAGTATGTTCTGTTTATTGTGGTAACAAGGTTTAGGTCTCTAGAGCATGTAGCTCGGAGGGATTGGGATTTCTTTAAGTGGAGCATGTCCAACAGCTCTGGGTTTGACATAACTTTGTATGTTAGGCAGAGATCGCCTCTGAGTAGGTGATATGTGACAGAGTAAAGCTGGAGTTTTTTTTGAGACGGTCTGCATAGGGCATCTGTTTGAGGCCAGTAATCCTCTTTGTGAGGTATTTCTGCGGCCTTTCCAGTTGTTGTAGATGTCTTGTGAGGTACATACCAAAAGGGGTGTTGTACTCTATAATGGGTCTAATGAGTGATGAGTACAGGGGAACAATGACCTCTTTTTTCCTGGATGAGAAACCTTTTGTGATGAGGTGTGCCATGTAGAAGGATTTCCTGACTACTGTGGTGATGTGATTATCAAAGGATAGACTACTGTCCACCTGCGTCCTAAGGTCTCTTATCACACTTTTGGTGTTAAGTAGACTACCACCTATGTGGTATTTCATGGGGACAGTTTTTTTACCAAAAGGGATGACAATGCACTTTTTGGCATTGAGCTTGACGCATGGCTTTAACACCAGGCATATGTCTCAGTGAGGCCCTTTTGTAGGATGTCCACATCATTAGGAGTTTTGATTATGGCTCCTAGTTTGCAGTCATCTGTGAACTTTGTTAGCCAAAGACTGGTTTCTATTACCATGATGGGATTGGTCCCCACTCCTAAGTAAAAGTACGATTAAAGTTCATGAAATTAGTAATGTTTCAATCTTTGATGTCAGCCAGAAGTGCTTTTCACAGCACCCGTAATGTGCCCAGTAATGAATCCTTCTGCAATTTGTATGGAGTTACATGTATTGGTAACGTTGTAGATTCTTTTTTATAAGACCCGTTGCTCCTATTACTACTGGAACTGTCTGGGTATCTTTCTTCCACATTGCTCTCATTTCTGTCTGCAAATCCTGATATTTTATAACTTTGTGTCTCTCTGTATGCAAGACACTGTAGTCACTGGGTGTAGTGATTTCAATGATTAATTCTACTTTTGTCTTCCTTTCATGGACCACTATATCTGATTTTCTCGCATCTATCTTTTGAATTGTTAGTAATGGGTGATCCCATGTGATGTAGATTTCATCATTTTCTAGAATGCTTTGTGGCTCATATTTCCAGTGTTTTTCAGCTACTTCAATACCATAATGTTTACACAATCCCCAGTGCAACAGTCTTGCCACATTATTATGCCTTTCAATATACAGTCCTTCTGCCATTAGTATGTCACAACCAGCAAAGATGTGTGTAACTGTTTTCAGTTCTGTTTTACAAAACCTACATTTGTCTGTTTCTCACATGTGTTCAATGGACTTTGTAAACCAATGTGTGCATAGCCCACTGTCTTGGGCCGCCAATATTAACATTTCATCTCTTGCTTTGAATTTGCCTCTCCTTAACCATTCCTGCATTGATCCTGATCAACATGAAGTTCTTCCAGGAGTTTTCTATATTGCAACTATATGTATGCATTTCTCACATTTCTTGCCTTCTCATCTGACCCTTCACCTTATATTCTTTCTTTTATTTTCTGGCACATTCAGTTGCTACCTGATTTTTATCTACTTCTGGTTTGATTTCCATTTCTGCTTGACTTTGATATGCTTCTGCTAGACTAAGCAGGGAAGTCATCTTAGATTTATTCTCCTCATGTTTCAAAACTTTCAGTATGTTTCGATCCTGTGAGGTCAGCAGATATATGTGCAGTCCCACAATTGCAGATCTATACAAGTAATCAATTTCAAGGAGGCCCATACCTCCTTCAGAACAGGGAATACATAATCTTGGTATGAGTTGATTTTTGAGTCCATTGTCCCCAACCTCTGGAAAAAGTCTATCATCACCTCTTTACATAAAGGGGGCAATTCTATTGAACTATCCAATTATCGACCAATCTCCATCCTCTCTCCTCTTTCCAAACTCCTGAAAAAATGCATACATAAGCAACTGTTTTACCACCTCATCCAAAACAAACTAATTACCCCTACTCAACATGGTTTTAACCCATCACACAGCATCTCCACTGCCCTAATCTCCTTCATGGACACTGTGTCTAAACCCATTAACTATGATAATATCACTTCTGTCGTACTGCTAGACCTAGCAAAGGCATTTAACACTGTGTCCCACAACAAACTTCTTCATCAGCTATCCATTATAGGCTGCATCTCACCATCCTGCCAATGGATTGCAAGCTACCTATCCAACCACCAACAGTGCATCAAATGGCAAAATAAATTATCCCACTATCAAACCAACATAACTGGGGTACCACAAGGGTCCATACGTGGGCCCTTACTCTTCAATGTTTTCACCAACAACCTTCATACCTGAACACACCTTAACTCCATTATCCAATACGTAGATGACACTACCATAATTTCCTCCTCCAGTGACATACAACAACTCCAGCAACTGACCCAAGCCACCTTCACCTCAATAGAGACATGGCTGAAAGAAGCCCAGCTACTTTTAAATCCTAAAAAACAAAACTCCTGCTTTTCTCGACAAAAACAGTCTCATCTGACTTTAAAATATTCTCACAGGATAACACAGAAATTGAAACATTTCCCACAGCTAACCTTCTAGGTGTAACTATAGATAACAAACTAACTTATAAACACCACATCTGCATTAGCATTAAAAACACACACATCAAACTGGGAACACTCTACAGACAACAAACTTTCTTGGATAGCTCCACCAGAAAAACCCTCGCCTATTTGCTTCCCTTACTCTTATATGCAGCCCCCTTATACACCAATTTACAATCTTCTCTTATAAACAAGCTCCAATCCTACTACCATAAAATTTCCAAATTCGCCACAGGTTACCCCTACCATTCCCACCAGTGCCTAGCTCTGAAAGAACTAAATTGGCTCAAACTCACACAACACCTAAGCCCAGTACAGCTGTCTTCTGCACATAAACTGATATACACAACTGATAGGTGCCCAGCCCTCAAATCTGTCCTAAAACCCTACATACCTACAAGAGCTCTCCACTCTGAAAACAAACAACTCCTGACAGTCTACATGCCAAACAAAAGAGTTGGACAGTGCCTATACTTTCATGCCACCACCAAGCTCTGGAACTCTCTGCCAACAGACATTGCTACCACTGAGATCTTTAACAACTTCAAACACACCCTAAAAAAACATTTTCTATGTCATCAGACCTGCCCCTGCTCTTTCCCTAACAGGTGAACTCCATTTACTCTCTAAGGGCTTTCCTTTCTATCCCTAAAACAGGAATTTCATCTACTAACAGCTAACATATTAGACTAACAGACTTTCCACATTCCTACACCCTTAATTTTCCCATCCTTCTAAGCATCTACTTGCATCTAATGTTCTGATTCGCATACTTTATCTTACTCCTACCTGATATATATATAAACAAAAAGTTTGAAATCTGCCAATTTACTTTAATTTAGTACATTTTATTATTTTACCTACCTGTTTGTACTTATTTTGCATTTATTATTGCATCTACCTCTCTGTACTTATTTAGTATTCAGTTATTATTAATGTGTGCTTTAATACTTGTTTTTATCTTGTTCATGTAAATTGTCTTAACTTTCTTGTATAATTTAGAGCTTTTTGCCCTGGCCCTCTGCTGAAAATGGGTTCCTGATCCAGTCAGACTTTCCCAGTAAAGAAATGTTAAATAAATAAATAAAAATCATCTGGTGAGCATGAAGTATCCTTTCTTGTTTTCCTGTCTAATCTATCCAACATGTTTTATGGCCAGTCAATTACTCCAAAACTGTAAGTTAAAACAGGAAGAACAAATAGGTTTATAGCTTGTATTTTGTTCCTAGATTTCAACAGTTTTCAGAATTAATTTAAGTCTTCTAAAATATTCCTTACAAAGTTTTATTTGCATTCGCTCATGTTTTATTGTTGATCCTTCATCAGTTCCCCAATATTTATACACTCCCTCTTGCTCAAGTTCTTTTATAGCACATTCTTGTTCCAAACCGATGTTTTCTTGGTGCTGCAGTTTTCCTGTTTTAAAGGTTGCCTTTGCACATTTATCAAGCCAAATGACATTCTTATATCATCTGAAAAAGTTTTGACTACTTGAAGTTGTACCTTCATTTCCTCATCTGATGAGCTATACAGTTTTAAATTATCGACAAAGTGAAGATGAGAAGTCTTTACACCATGGTCTGGTCTGTTAAGAAGACAGCTTAATGGGTTAAGGGCAAGAAAGAATAGCAGAGGTGACAGGGAGTCACCATGGAATATCCCTCTTTGGATTTTTATCCCTGGAATAATAATTTGCCCTTTATCATGGCTTAATTGCAAAGTGGTCTGCCACTTTTTCATGGTCACTGTAACGTAGTTGATCAATGTAGCATGCATCTTATACATTTTTAAGCACTCTTTTATCCATGAATGTGGGATACTATCAAATGCATTTTTGTAGTCAATCCATTCTATACTTTGATTCTTCCCCTTTTTGCAGTTCTCCATTATGACTTTTTTAACAAAAAATGATCCTTTGTTTCATATGACTTTCATTAATTACCCTTTTGTTATATTGCCATGATTGAGTTTTCTTCTAAATGACTATAAACTCTGTCAGCATCAATTCTGGTGTATAGTTTATACGTAGTTGGAAGGCAAGTTATTGGTCTATAATTTTTAGGGTAGCTTGCAAGTTACTCAAGTAGGAGCATTGTTTTTCTTGTTGTTAGCCAGGTTAGTGTCTGTTCAGAGTGCACATATAAATAGTTCTTAAATCTGCATGCAAAGATGTTATCACTTTTAACCAGAAGGTAGGTACTGCATCTGGGCCTGGTGTTTTCCAGTTAGAGTTTTTTTCTTAATTTAGTTTCAATCTCTCTGGCTGTTACTTCATCCAATTTCATATCCTGTACCTTTGAACTTTTTATACTTTCTTTTGCTTCTTCTATCCATTTAGCATCTTCATAAATACTACTCCAAAATGTATCTATTTCTTCTTTTTTCGGGGTCTTTCAATTCCTTTCACCTTATTTCCCAGTTCTCTATCAAATGTTTTGGGGTCAGCAATAAATTGCTTATTTTGTAGTTTTTCTTTATATTTATCTGTGTTGTCTTCTAAGTTTTTCAGCCTGTGCTGATATTTTTAGTTTATTATCTGCAATAGTGCATGATAGATCCTGATCCGTTATAATATTGCACATTACTTTTATCACGTCTATCTTTCTGAGTATTTTTGTTGATCTGTTCCCCTCTTCTATAGTCCTCTGCTGTTACTTTATTTTTTCTGTTTCACACTGTTTTCAGCCACAACATGTTGTGATTGGTTTACATGAGAGATGTGTCTTTTGCACTTAAGTTTAAAAATGGCTTCCACAAGCAGTGCATTCATAGTTCTGATGATGTCTTAGTGTTTCAGATGTAAATGCTTAACTGTGGATGTTTTTAACCTACTTTTGGTATTAAACATATTCTCCGACAAGTTTTGAGTTCAGTGGCTGGTTTGTTGGTTGTTTTGCTATTATTAGCTACTGTTTTCTTCCAGTACTAGAGCTACATTCTTGTTTCTACCTTCGATACTTCCATAATGGTATTCGATTTCTCCCCATCCTTTCCTTCACTACCCTATTTTCTTGTGGTAGAATTTTATCAGTTATTAATTTGACAGCCGTGGTGGTGCAGCGGTTAGTGTTGTTGCCTCACAGCAAGAGGCTCTCCAGTTTGATCTTTGGCTGGGGGTGTCTTCTGTTCAGAGTCTGCACGTCCTTTCTGTGGTTGTGTGGGTTTCCTCCGAGTGCTCCGGTTTCCTCCCACATCACCAAAGACATGTTGCAAGTGGATTGGACACGCTAAAAGTGTCCCTAAGGCATGAGTGTGTGCCTTCCATGGAAGATTGGGTGCTGGGCTGGCAACTCGACACCGTAAAACTCCATTGCCAATCATGAGTGGACAAGGTGATGAGAGAGAGAGAGAGAGTATGGACAGTCCTAATTACTGCATTCATTTGTTTTGTCAAATTTCTGACTTTTTGGGTTTTCTTCAGTCTATTTCTTTCATTGATCTTAATATGTCTATCTCTATTAAATCAAGCAACTCTTCTCTTAGCTCATTTTCTTCTAAACTGAGAGAACATTTTTGTTCTCCATTTTCTGCAGGCATTCTATAGAAAGTTCTGTAGCATCTTCCTGTGACACATTCTCTTCAATTTCATCCTGTGTTATCCCTTGCTCTGTCATACGGGAACTCACTGGCCTATCATTCCTCAACACTGACTGCGCCAGAGTTGCCACAGTTTCCTGTTCCTTCCTTTGCTGCCCAGCTTCAATTGAACATTTATAGTGGCTTGCTGTGGAAGGCTCCAAAATATCCTCATATGGCAACTGACCATTTGCTTCCCGTTCCACTGGTTTCTCCTTAATTTGGATGCCCATTCCTCTATCTTGCTGTGGTGCTTTCTGAGTTAGATTCTCTACACTGAATCCTTCACTTTGCAGACACTCCATAACCTCAGTTTCTATTTCTTCAACTTCTCCATTACTAATCTCCTTTTCTATTTTTCCTCTTTGTCTTCTTATTTTTTGTATTGTAAAGTTTTCCATATCTGGATTCCTTTGCCTGTATTTCTCTTCAAATGTCTTTGGTGCTGCTCTTTTTGTATTGATAAGTTGGCTTTCTCCTTTGCATAGATATTACACCATATTAAATCTTTCTTTCCCATATCCATATTTTTTCTTCAGAAGTCTTCTGATCTTCCTGTTTCTTCTTACTTTGGGGACTCGTTCCATCATGGTGTGATGTAACCTATGTTAGCCCTTCTACACCAAATCCTTCACTTTGCAAGCATTCCACAACTTCAGCTTCTATTTTTTTAACTTCTACTTTACTAATCCTCTTTTCTACATTCCCTTTGTGATATTATTTTCTTTATTGAGAAATTTTCCAGATCTGGGTGCCTTTGCCTGTATTTCTCTTTGAATAGCTTTGGGACTGCCTTTTTTGTATTGAATTTGGTTTTTGGCTTTGCATAAATATTGCACTATGTCAAATCTCTCTTTCTTTTCCATGTCCATATTTCTTTTTTATACTTTTCATAAATCTCTAGGTTTTGCTGTTTATATTTTCACACTTCCTCAGATGCTTTTGTTTCAAACAGATCAAAGTTTTTTTCACAAATATGTTGCATTAATGAACACATTTTTTATTTGAGGTTTCTGACAGTTTTTCTTGTGGAAGTATTTTTCTTTCTTCTAATTTCTCTCTTAATCTTTTTGTATATCTTGTATCTGGAAATTCTGGGGTTTTTGCATAATAGTAACAATACATAATTTCTTTCTTATCCTCACTAGACGGGTCTGTCATCTTTATGTCTCTTCTTTGGCCTATTAGTTTTTGTGATTTTTGTGGACTGCTACTTCCTTCTACAGTGGGGGGGGGGGGGGGGGTGCATCCTTAATTCCCAGATGTGTGAGTTTTTCAATGATGACTGAGTAGGCGATTGTGTCAAAAGCCTTGGTTAAGTCAGGATAGACTGTTTTGCTTTCATCCAGGGCTTTGGTGACATTCTCAAAGAAGTCCACCAGGTTTAACATGCAAGGTCTACACTTATCAAAGCCAAATTGGGTCAGGTCAAGAGTCTGAACATCATTTATGTCTTTGTTTGTAAGGTCCATGATAATTCTCCTCATGGCCTTGCAGATAAGTCTGGTTAGGCTTATGGGTCTATACTATAGTTCCCGGGGTCGGTTGATGGACCCCCTTTGTGCAAGGGGAATTACTGTTGTTGTTTTCCACTCTGCTAGGACAAAGCCAGTACTTAGACTATGGTTGAAGAGAGTACCAAGTGGTTCTGCTAGGTTCTGTTTTAGACCATCTAGTAAGGAGTCTGGGATGTTATCTGGTCCCACAGATGCTGTGTTTCTGGCCATGGAGAGTGCAGTTATGACCTGCTCTTTGGAGTTACAAAGTAGAAGACTGGTGACAGGCATGCTTAGGGTATGTCTGGTGGGGACAGGGAAGTGAAGTTTGCACCAAATCTGTTTGCTAGCAGGTTGGTGATATCCTCAAGGTCAGTATGAGTGGTACCATCCATTATTAGTTCGGCACAAAGCTGGGCCTTCCTTTTTAGATTTCTGATGTAACTAAAGAATGACTTGTGATTATCCTTAGCTAGGGATGCTAGTTTAGCTTCATCATTGGCTTTAGAAGACTTTACAAGATATCTAATTTGCTTGTGCAAGCTGTGGAGGGTGTCCTTCCTCCGCTGAGTCAGTTCCCTCTTGTTCTTAGACATTAGTTACTTCCTCTTGTTATATACCCTATTTATGTTTGATGTCCATCAAGGTGGTTTGCTTTTTTTGTTGTTGTGAGGACCTTGTTTTGATCCATTTAGGTACAGTCGAGTCTATAAATTTGTATATGTATTTATACAGGGCATTTGCTCTGTATAGGAGTCATTGTTAACAGTGGTAGCAGGGGGGTTGAAACTACTTATGCCATCACTTAGGAGGCTATAGTTTGCTTTGCAGAAACTTTTCATCCTTTTTGCTCTTGGGGAGGGGGGGGTCAGGTATGCTCATTACTTTGAACGAAACTGATTTATGATCAGACCTTACCAGGGAGGGCAACACACAGAGGGTAGTACCCTATGTTAGTAAGTACTAAGTCTAAGATATTCGAGCCCCTTGTGGGGATGCAGACTATCTTTCCAGACATTTGTATTAACAAAGTCCAGAAGCCTTAGGGCAAGCATGTTTGTGCTCATGACTCCCAGCTGATGGAAGGATAGTTGAAATCACCCATGACCAAGGTGTTTGGTTGTATAGTGAGTGACTCAAGTAGGTCCAGGTAGGCAGAGTGGTTCTCATGGTTCATGGTGGGGGACCTATAACTAATGATGGTAAGGAAGGGGATTTTACCTACAGTTAGTTGGACTTGGCGTAGCTTTATGGAGTTGTACTGTTTGAATAGTCTTGAGGTGTATTTGTCTTTAATGAAGATGGAAACACCTCCACCTTTGGTTCTTTCACATTCGTTTTGAGGTCTGAATGTGTGGAAGGCATTGTAGCCTTGCATGGCCAGGGTGCTGTCTATGGCCTTGAACCATGTCTCTGTGACTGCACAGACATCAGCATTTTCCAAAGTAAGGAGTGCTTCTAGTGAGTGCAGTTTCCGATTTAGACTCCTAGCATTAAGCAGTGTAACCCTGAGTTTGTTTCTAGTGGATTTTTTACTTTGGGAATTTTGTTGTTATGGCATTGCCTAAAAAAGGTACTAAGAGGGAGGCAAGAACCTTTGCCAGTAACTGAAAACCAAGAGGTGACAGGTTAAGACCATCTCTGACAAAGCAGCATGGTCTGTCAACCATATCTTTCCAGACTAACATATACTGGATCCCCTGGATTGACACCAGAATCTAAGCCAATTGTTGAAGTCAATCATTTTTTTGTTTATATTGAGGCATCATCCTGGGTGAAGGCCGAGTACTGCTTAGGGCTAGGGACATACCTGCCTGGGACACATAATCTGTGAGCTCAGTCATGTCTCTCTTCATATAGTCCAGTGAGGTACGTCTCAAGTCATTCTCTCCAACATGGACTATGATAGTGTCATAACAGTACTTTATGCTGAGAGACTTGAGTGCATGCATGATCTAATGGATCCTGACACCTGACAGACAGCTGACAGCGACTTTCTCCTTGTCCAGTCTGGTGAGGGGGACATCTGTGTGTCTCACTATGTAGTCACATATGACCAAGACATTTGGTTTTGAGGTGTTTTGCCTTAGTGGCATATTGGCTCAGACACTTTTATGTGCATTATTATGTGTAGTGGATTTTGTTGGGGCTGCAGTGTGTGCAGTAGGCTTGCACTTCAGAGGGCTCAGATCTTTAGGTAATCTTCTAGTTAGTATCTCCACATATGTGGATTTATGTTTTGGGAGCTTGTTATGTGCAACAGGTGAAATGTGTGTGCTGACAACCTGTTTGATATCTGGTTTTATTGTTATGTGATAGAATTGATTCCAAATTCATAATATAGATACATCTCTCACATGTTGTATTTGTTTGTTTTAGTAGTAATTAGCTGTCAGTATACATGAGGCAATTGCTACATTACTTCAGGATGCCCATACCAATCAGACTGGCTGGAGAAATGGTAGAAAACTGTCCATCCATTATGTCAGGTATATATTGTAGTAACTAGTGGGGAGTGTAGTAGATGGACCAGGTTTTTCTCTAAGACTAACAAAACTATTCTATGAAAAGCTATGGGTAGAAACTGCATCTGTGTTTCACAATACACAACTGATTTGCTCGCAGGGCAGCAGTGCAATCTCTGAGCAGCTCCAGTAAACTAAGTGCAAACCTGTGCAAACATGATGCTTAAATGCAAACAACGTTAAATCCCCAACTCAGATGGGTCCTTGGCTGCGCACTTCTGGAACAAGGGTGCAGGCGGCCTTCTTAATATAAGATGACTAGTTTAAGTGCTCAAATGATACCAGACAGTCTAGATTCAGCAAGCCTGAAACTAGCCTATGCTATAAAGTGCAGAAGTACTAGAAATTCAAAGTGCAGAAAATCACAGTCACAATAGCAAATAAACAGTTTAAATAAAGCAGCAATTCAGTAGAATACTCCCACAAGAGTTTAGACCACAAACCTTCCTATTGCGAAATAACTGGTTTGTGTTTTACCTTAGGAGCTTATTTGTAGAGACACACGTGTGTGTTAATATGTGCAGTGGTTTCTTTTTGCTTTTTGGTGAGTGTGGGTGGTGTGCATTTGGGAGGTCTCTGTTCTTTTAGTAGGCTTTTAGTGAGTACGTCCGCATATGTGGGTTTATGTGTCGTGACCTTACTTTGTGTGAGAGGTGAGGTTTGTGTGAGAGTTGAATTGTGTTGTGTGCTGAGTTAGTGAATATTCCTGAGCATATGATCAGGTTGTAAGACAAAGTAAGGAAAACTCCCAATCCTGCATTTTTAGTATTATTCCCTGATGTTTGCTACTATTTAAAAGTGTTTTTCTTTTATTGGGTTTGTCATTTGCTCACATTTGGCAAAGCGCACATTGGACTGGCAGTGTTTCATGGCAGCATAAGAGAGTCCACTGCCCAATGAACACACTGGGAAATTGAATTTGGAATGCCAGCATTAGCACATTTTAGAGAGGCAGAGGTGTACTTTGATAAGGCACTCTGAACAACAGTAAGTCAAGAAATTCCACATCTCACCTAAGTATCACTGTAGGAAACAATGTAAATGCAATGAAGTTTAAAGACACAGGCACATGATGCAGGGTTTGAATCCAGCTTTCAGATGTTTTTAACTGCATATAGAATAATTCTTCTTTTTCTTGCAGCTTTTCCCAGTTAGGGGGTCACCACAGCAGATCACCTGTCTGCTCATAATTGGCAGCAGAGTTTTTACAGTGTCAAGTTGCCAGCCTGGTGCCCAACTTTCCACAGAAGCTACACACATGCACGCACTCACACCTAGGGCCAATTTAGAGTATCCAGTCCACCTACAGCATGCCTTTGGGATGAAATCCACACAACCATAGGGAGGACATGCAGACTCTGCAGAGAAAGCCCCCAAGCTGAGGATCGAACCGGAGAACTTCTTGCTGGGAGATGGCAATGCTAACCGCTGCACCACCGTGGCAGCCCACCTGCCTATAGAATAATAATATGTTATATATGAAATACATATGCTAAAGTATTTGATAAATGTTCCATATCTTACCTGTAATTCATGTGAGTTGAGCTTGCAAAGGTGTTGCTGTTGTCTAGTCACCTGTTGTCCTTATTAATAATAATAGTAGCAAGGGATGTTTCATCATGTGACAGAGGGTACAGAATTATAACAGAAAGTGATTAACATGAGTACTGTGGACAGATCTGTCAATAATCAAAATCATACCTCATCACAGTAAGAAGTACTTCTTAATGTCATACTTTGTGTTCCAATTGCATGTGGTCTGTCAACCATGACCTCCTGTCATTCTGTATGCCCTCTTTCTGAGCCATTGACACTACATGGCATGCTGATGATATGTAGCCCACATGTTGCTTGTAATGTTTGCAGCAGACATGAAAATGCTGCATGTGTCTTGGTAATGGTATTACTGTTGATGAATGGTAACAAGTCATGCTTGTTGTTGTTTTTGTGGTTTTGAATATATATATATATATATATATATATATATATATATATATATATATATTTTTTTTTTGCCTTTGCAATTTGCACATTGCTTGGCAGAGCACAAACAGGGTTTACAACTAAAGGACAAAAAATTAAAACATTGCATTTCTGTAGTTTTCTTTAACACAAACTTCCTTGGCACCATTGCATGGTATTTGTATTGAGTGAGTGAAGTGTACCTGATAACTACCTCTCTTCATGTTACACGCTGTAAAACCGCTGACTTTGGACCAATAACAAAGTTGTTCTGGGGTTCAAACCCATACGATGTGAAGGAAATGCAAAATTGTTACTCAGAATTTAAGTTTTACTTTCATCACAACTTCATATGCTGTTCGTTTTTCTGCTTCTTGCCTTCCACACTTGCATGCTGTTGAGCAGCATGCAATGAAGATCACCTGCTTAAGGAAAACATTGAAAACTTTTATTTGGGCAGCCTTCTGTAGCACAAACAGGTTTAAAGGAAATGCACAGACATCAGTACTCTGGACAGTACCGAGTGGAGAACATCCACCTTTTGTTTTGCTATTTCTGTGGCTCAGGGTGTAAGTACAGCAAAGTTATAGACAGACCACAAGTGATCCAGGGTTCAAATCCCGATTGTACTTGTTTTTGTAAAGGGTGGTAAAATGCCATTTCTCACGACACTTTGATTAAGATGGTAACACTACATACAAATGACTACCATAAGTAAGTTGATTGCAAGAAATATATCAGTAATGCTTGCATACTTACACTTTTCTAGGTAGCATATCTCATTAATGATTGATTTATGCAACCCAGTTGATTGTATTTGTAATTGTTTAAGCATGACATTATGATAACTAATTTAATAAAACCCTTGTATGTCTATGATGGGCACAGTACTTTCCTTAAAATCATCTTGATTCCTCACATAGCCCAGCTACATGTTTGGGTCAATATATGTTGTGAAGTATGTATGTATCCTACCTTAACCTGTATTACTCAGCTCATGAAAGTTTACCGATCTGAAACATATTTACAAACAGTAATACTGCTTCATTCATGGAAATGCAGTTCCCAAGACTTCTCATAGTCACACACATACAGACCTATCTAAAGTATATCTCCATTCATACTGAATGTAGTATATCTGTAATGACTGTGGTTGACAGGGAGTTCTGCTGTAGCAATGAGAAATGATAACCCGACTTGAAATTTATGCAATCTTTATTCCATAAATTTGACTCTCACCTTGTACAACTAGCTTATTACATTGTGCAAGTCCAAACAAATTATGTATCGAGTCATCCTATTTAACCTTCCAAAGACTAAGGGTTACAAGCCAAGCTATTAAGCATGTCAGTGTTGACCACTGGAAAAAGGTGTGAATAGGTTGAGCATCACATAGGGCAAATATCACTGCCATATTTTACACCTTCATTGTTGTTTGACAAAATCCATGCCCTCTTTGACTGGCAAACAGATTTCTCTGCTTTCCATTGTACAAATGCAGTTGGCATGGATGTGTATCTTTGTGCACTGGCTGTTAAACGCGAAATTAAAATTTGGCGCCAATTCATAGATTTGTTGCTTGACTTCTGTAGACATGGCTGGTGGAGGAGATTATGATGCTTAATTTAGAGCACAGAGGTGGGGTACTGATGACTACAGGATTTTTGTGGCACTCTTTATGAAGCTCTACAGCCATAGGTTGCTGCAGAGAGACTATACTGGGTCTCAGTATAAGACTGACCCCCGGATTCATGAAAACTCTGTGTAAGACTTAATAAGTCTTACTCTGAGGCAGCAGTTGAACGGTATGATGTCAGCATGGCATGAATATGCATGAGGGCACGCTGACTAAACCGTAAGTCTTACACGGACCGTGTAAGAAAGCAGGGGACATCTCTGACTTTCGAGCAGTCTAAATGTCCACGCCCCTGCAAGTGTTTTAAAAGTAAAAAAAGCAAATACACAAGAGCGAGTCTGCTCAAATGTCCCTGCACCCAACACCACACTCCCTGATATTGTAAACCCCTATCGCAGTTCTAAAACGCAAAACATTACATTTATTTTTTTAAATTCCCAAAATAGCTGCCCGTATTTGCGCGTGTGTGCGTGGGTGTGCCCATTGCTTAGCTAGAGTTAGCAATTCTGACATGGAAGAGCATAAGAAAGAATGTTTATGCAAATCACACCAAATAGCAATAGTGTAATGGTAGAGCGTTTGCACAAAGAAGAGGCATTCACGGTTCAAGTCCCACCACTCCCCTTCATATTTATTTTTTAAATCAGTATATGAAATAATACCTGACAAATATGTTTAAACATTACTAAAAAGCAGTGAAATGGCCAATGTATCAGTGAACAAAATAAATATTTTAAAGGATCCTGATATAAAATTGCCTGCAGTGAAGCAGCGCTTCACCCAGCGCAATAGAGTTGCCCATAGTTTAATAGCGCCTCACCCAGTGCAATAGAGTTGCCCATAGTTCAATGGCGCTTTACCTAGTGCAATGTGTTTGCACGGACGTGCGCGTCACACCAACCAGGGCACCGAGGAGCAACGTAGAGCAAAGTTGCTTAAATGCAGCCACACCCCCTAGCCTGTCTGGATAGTATGAAAATAAAATGAATGACAAGGTTCAAACCCAGGACTCTGTGCATCAGAAGCAAAGTATAGAACCACTAAGCCATGACAATATAGGGGAAATAGCCACTATTAACATTCATATACTTACGAATGGTAGTTTAACCATTACTAAGCAGGTCTGTAGTCAGCCGAGAATTTTACAAAACGTCCAATCACAAAAAAGTGTGGGAAATGCGGCATATTTAAGCCCAACAGGTGGGAATACACACCATAACTGATTGTAGCTCGCATCTGCAGTTAGAATGTCTGGTGTCGGAGAGTGCAACGTTGTGGCATTGAGGAGTCCAAATACATGGTTTGGCGCCTTGTCCACCGTCACGAGTCAAGACTCCTGCAGGGCCAGTTCCAAGGGACAGAGTACAAGGCAGGGGCTTGGAACTGGTTAGCTCGTGACCTCACCAGTGCCACAGGCGTTCCTTGGACTGGTGAGCAGGTCCGTCACCACCATGCAGACCTGAAGAGATGAAAGCAGGACCGCCTGAACCAATGGATACAGGAGGCCCGTGGGATGCGGGATGCCCCACAACTGAGTATGTAGCCATGGAATGCAGTATGTAAGAATTGATAATGGAGTATGTATAATGGATAGGTATGTCTCAATATCCCTTCATTTACTTTACAGCTGCAGGTGACCGTGCTACGAATCAGCAAGCCTGATAGGCTGCTAAGACTGCGCCACCAGGCAGGTTAGTGATTATTCTACATGTATTGTTATATAAAATGTGGGAGAGAGCATGAAAGAAAGTGTTGTAGTCCAATAATACAGCCATAAAATTGCCTGACTGAGTCCTCTGCATGTACTGTCAGATAAAAACGTCAGAGAGGCAGAAAAAGAGTGTAGTAACCCATTAAGAAAGGTAACATATGTCTGGAATAATATCTCTGCAGGCACTGTCATATAAAATAAGTGAGTGAGCCTGAAAAAAAGAGTGTTCTAACCTATTAATAAAGGTATAATATGTCTTGAACATGTCTACCATATACACCGTTAAAACAAATAAAGGAGTGAGCCTGTGGAAAAGTGTGTAATGTCATTAATAAAGGTCTAAAACCCAGAGTGTGTCTGTGTCACAGAGTCTGAAATGTTGTTGTACCCTTGCATTATACAAACAGTACTGTTTGAAAAGGTGCTGGCAACCCAGAGTTGTGCAGTCCCATAAAAAGTGGGTGATGGAAGTGCTAGCAGCTGTGAAACATATATACAGTCCACAACAGTCAGTTACTGGCAGGCATGAATAAGTAAACCTGACACATGTGTAGCATGTTATTTTTTCCCCAGAAATGTGAGTGTGTATCAAGAAATGCAGGGTTCTGTACAGATCGAAGTGAAAATGTCATGTGAAAACATCCCAGATATGTAGATAAAGGAATATAAATGCAATCAAGAAATATGTAGCAGTAACATCTGCATCCTGGACAGTTAGTATGTCAGAGATAGGTCAGGCATATATTGACCTAGCCAAACCCATTACATAACCTAATGTATGGTGGCAAGTGTAATAATACAGGTAGGGGAGATACACTTGCAGTCACTAGGAATGTAGTGTAGACTAAAAGGTCATTATAAGATGTTAACCGAGGTTTTTTCTACACTATACACTACTATACACTGGGTATGTATAATCTTAAATATTTGTTGGGACATATGTCCTATTGTTCTATAAATATTTGCATTCACGTTGATGCATGGGCCTTGTTTAAACACCACAATCATGGTGGCCTGTTGCTACCAAATATCCCTGCATGCTGTTGGAATAACCACTGTGGTTCAATATATGCACGTGTTATGCTTGCTGTTCAACTGTTGTACCCTTGGTGTGTGGGTTAATGGGAATATTATTGCATGCTGTTACAACTAATCTGGAATGCTGTTTTGCTTATGTTGTAATTAAACACACCTAATCACAGAATGTATGGGAAGGCCGGTCCCAGCGGACCCACCTGTCCCTCCTCAGCCGGCGAGTGCACCTGGCACCAGCAGGTCCGGTGCCCAGCCCGGACTCCCCTCCTCTGTTGGTCCTGTGCCACCTTCGAGTGGAAGCACTGCAGGGGATGGGGCTTGTCCCCCCGTGCAAATGTGGGCAGAGAAGGGCCACCTGTCACCCTTCGAAGGGTCCGGGCTGTGGTGCGTAGGGAGATCCAGCATTCAGTCGCTGATCCCCTACTCCAGCTTGAGGCGAGAGTGGTGCGTCTCATGGGTGAGCCTGCCCGTCCTACGCAGCCCCCAGCACAGCCACCCTCGGGGCTGTGAAGGTTCAGTGGTGACTGCCCATGGGTGAGGATCTCAGTTCCACTGTTACCATCTGTGGGCTCATGGGCTTGCGATTTCCAAACATCCGACCCCGTCAATTGTGTTCACCCACCACATGTGTCATACACCGCCCCTGTATGCATCTTGTATGTCTTGTCTGTTTACCTTCCTAACCTACCTCCCCGGATATACCTACTTCCTCTACCTCACTTCCCACTCTCACGTGAAAAAAAAAAAGGGCAATCTGTACCCACAAAAAAATTATGCCCCATACATAGCTGCCCATTTCACACACATGTCCATCGGACAAACATGTAAGCTGATAATTAGAATTGGCAGTACAACATACTTTGTTGTCTTCACCCCTCTCCCAGGGGTGGAAGGTTTCAAATTTCACTCCAAATTCATTGCATATGCACAGCTGTTGCTGTTAAAAAAATGGGCAGCTATGGACCTTCCCTACACCCGTCCTGCACACCCCAAGCTTGTTTACCTACTGTGTGTCCCTCTTTGTGCCCCCTTTTTCACCACTTTCCTATCTCCCCATTTTCTTTTCTTTAAAAGAAATTAGCGCGGGGGTTAGCGGGAGTAAGCACTTTTAAGCAGTAGTAAGCGGGATTAAGCGAGTGTGCGCATGTGTATGCTTAGCTAAGTGTCGCGCAAACCCACGCAAACCTGCTTACAACTGCTTAAAATTGCCTTAGTCACTCTATGGCAGGGCCCTTGTTCTGCTGAGCAGCAAAAGAAAAAACCTCTGCCAGTCTCAAACCCCAGACCATTGACACAATAGAATACATGAATTACCACTAAGCCACAGCAGATACACAAATAACTTGATTCTGAAATAAATATATCATGCATTACAATGAGGGAATGTAAATGGAAATTAGGAATGGTATAACACAAATCCTTTTCTGTGGGTCTTTACCAGCAGTGGTCGTGGAATTGCATGACCTGACTGTGAAAGGAGAACCAGCCATCCTAGCAGGGAATAATGTTACAGTAGCACCTTACAAACACCACAAAGTATCAGACCAGGATTAATACTGGCCACAGGAATACAGTGAAATAACCACATTTGTATGGCAGTTAATTGTGTGAGAAAAAAGTACATACTCCCATATATCCTGTGTTAGCATTTGGAGGGGTGCGTACATGTCTACACTGAGATGTGTGTACTGGAAGCAGCAACATTCAGGTTTGAGTACACCATGCATATAACTGGCTACAACACTAGCATCAGATAAGAGACATATACCAACCTTCAGACTGACACAATGGTGTCCAGAGCAAACAAGCATGGGCCCCACCTTGGAAATCTGAAAGGGCTATGCCTACCTAACCTAGCATTTTATAGCAGTGGGCTGCAATCAAAGTGAGTAATGCAATCACCAAATAGCAGGCTGCATGCAATTACTGAATGGTAGGCAGCAATTGGTGCAGAAGCTGTCACATGCACAAGTGCAGATACCTAGAAAAGCAGGCTGTACCTGCAGTCCACACATGCAATTATATCATTGCAGGTGCTGTGAGAGAGAGAGAGAGAGAGAGAGAGACAGACACACACACACAGACACAGACACAGACACAGACTGAGACAGAGACAGAGACAGAGACAGAACAGAACAGAATGAGAAACAGAGACAGAAAGTTGAATAGAGGGTGAAAACCAAAAACAAAAACACCAATAAAAAAAAAACTACAAAACCGTAACACACGGAGCAGGGAAATACTAAGGTAAGGTATGTAACTCACATGTATGTGTTGGCATGTTGCAGATGTTCCTGAAGAGTACTCTACATACTGCAAATCATCCATGTGTGGCAGCAGTATGTATCTATCGGTATCTGCACATGTGCATAGGGCAAGGGACATACTGCAACTGTTAGTGAAGGGTGGACAGATATCTGTCAGTGAAGGTTGATATGTGCATATATCCATGTAGGTCATAGTGTGTGGCTTAGAAAACAGCATGCAGTGCGCAGGAGAGGCCGTAGGTCAAATGGTGCCCTAGGCAAAAGGGCTTCACGGCACCCCCTACCACACTTCCTGGTGCCCCCATCCTTGTCTTACTTTGTTTGTGTCTTTCGGCTTTTCCTGGTTAGGGGTCGCCACAGCGGAACTCCGGTCCGCTAATGATTGGCAGTAGATTTTTACATGCTGGCTTGCCGGGCCTAATGCACAACCTTCAACGAAGGAACACCCATTCATGCATGTCGACACACAGAAGATGCACTAACTGAGAACCGAACGGGCAACGTCTAACTGGGAGGCGACAACGCTACCGCAGCACCACCACTGCAGTCCTCATCCTTGTCTTACTACACCACATAAATAGTGGAAAAGCACCCCTGCTAGAGCGGCGCCCTAGGTGGCCGCCCAGTTGGCCTATGCCTAAGGCCAGCTATGGTAGTGTTGATATATGTCATGTGGTGGTTAAATGCTGTGGGACAGATTTGTCAGATCTGCTGTGTTACAGCCAGTGAGGCCTGCTAATGCTACAAGGGCTGAGGACACCCACATGCATTCTGCACAACACTGTGCAATTTAATCACATACCTGTACATCCCACAACTGTCGCATAAGTGATATCCCCACCATGAAAGGTGGACTGTACATGTGCCTATATGTACATCCATGTGTACAGCAATGGATGTGTACATGTATGTGTATAGATATGCATGTATTAACTACCACATAGGTAGAGATCTACCTAACAGTGAAGGTGTGATAAGGGAACATGGGACACAGGTGGACAGTAGCCTCCGCTTTGATGAAGACAGTGCCACACTACACCTGTAATCTGTCTGTGTGGTATGTGTCATGACAACAGGTGTGTCAGCTATGGAAGTATAAGGTAGAGTTCCCCTCTACTCATCACAATGCCCTGTGTGGTATGTACTTCACATGACAACTACACCAGGTGAACAGGCCACAGACAGACCCCCCCAGAGGGTAATACTGGCTGCAAACAGATGCCCTATGCAGACTGACTCACAAAACCACAAGTGCACTGTTTTGCATACTGGCCATACAGAGGTGACCTCTGCTGGACATACAGAGGTATGTCACACCCATAGCTGGGTGACAACCACCATGGCAACATATCACAATCCCACCAGGATACACGCTCTAGGGCCCTAAACCTTGTCAGCTCACTAAACGGCACATGCTGGAGGGATAGGTTCCCATCTCAGAGATATGCCATACACCAGAATAGACCACATAGCAATAGCAAACAAGGCTCCTCCTTAGCAGTTGTTATAAATACCCCTGATGATTGTGTGGGAGATTGGTAATACACCCCAGGAAACACCTCTGCGGTTCAGGTTGGCAGGGGCAAGTGAAATCAAAGTACATGTGTGTCAAAGGCCAGGGTAGCATATGGCTAGGCTGCCGTAGGCCCTAGGGCCAATTGCATATTACCTACCTATGACACTATGCACTCACACATGTACTTAATGCAATAGCTGCTATGTGAGGTTGCATAAGTGTAACGCTGAATGTGTGCAAGGTCTGTAAAGGTGTGATAGCTTAGTGTGATGTTGTATCTGACATGGTAGTGCCTATCCTAGCTGTGAGGACAGCAACTGATGTTTAATGTACTGTTAGGCAGACATAGTAGTACGGCAGATGATGTGACGTAGTTCTCCGTTGATGAATGTGGTGTCTCATTGTAGGCTAAAGCAATACATGTATGCTTAGTGAGTGGTACTGCTGGTGAATCCATCACCAATATGAACTGTAGTACTACCTGAAGCTGTAGGCCTAAACAGCACAGTATGGTGTGTGTTCACATTGCTTGGAAACACTGTCATGTGTGTTTCCTGTAGTCTCCACAGAGGACAGAATGCAGACATAAGGGTGTGTAAGTAGTGGCACACAGTACCGTATGGTACACAGGTAATGCTCATCTGTGTTGGCATACAGTGGTGCATTGTATGTTTGCCTGATGTGTGTGTGTGATTATGCCTGTACAATGGCTGCAATCATATGTGTGTTACAGGGTAAATGTGTGTATCCAGCAACATATATAGTCTGTTACAGCAGTATGCCACCTATAGTAACAACTGGACACATCTGTTAGGCAGGGCTATGGCATCAATGACTAGGGTGGTACTACTGTACCTGTACTATACGTTGTGCAATGTGTCACAAACAGTGTGTCGGGTACTGTTGTATAGTGGTGTGATATATAGAGTCTGCCAGGCAGTGTTAGTTAGTTGTGGCCTGAGAACCAATAAGTGGTATTGAACGTGCGTAACCTCTGACAGACAATAGGATGGTATATATGGCAGTAAAGTGATATCTGTAGGTAAATGTGTAAAGTGTGACACAGGACACTCTCACACATATTATTCATATCTTTTTCATCCAGATGGCCCACCACCGCAACCCAGCATATACAGCAGATGAGGAAGAGGTGATACTCGACAGCTTATTGCAGTGGTACACAATGCTCTTCTCCAGAAGCAGCCAGCACCAGCAGGAGTGGACTGCACTGTGGCAGGAACTTGTTAGTTGGGTAAATGACATAGGCATGCATAACCAGACATATGAGCAGGTACGCCATCACTGCAGTGATTTAATTAGACAAGTCCGGCGGCGTGCGTCTTATATCCAAAGACAGCAGCTTGCCACAGGTGGAGGGGTGGCCATTCATCCCCCCCTCACCAAAGCAGAGGAGCTGCTCCTAAGCTTGTTGGCTGCTGGACAACAGCTACATCAGCCACTGACATGTGTTGTAATGGAGGCCAGAGCCACCCAGCACATCCACCTGGAGCAAGCAGGTAACATGTCCAATCTGTAGACTACAGTTAACTGTATTGTCAGATTATGTGTACGTGAGATGTGTACTGTGTGTTTAGCAGTTCAACTGCCTAGTGTTGTGCAATACGGATAGTTTGAATAATATCCCTACACCTGTAACTGTTGACTGTTGTTGTACTGCAGTTTAGCATACCCACTGTAGCAATGCCACAGTTGTGGCCACTGACGAACCCTCTCATATTCTCATAGGTCACTCTGGTGTGATGGCAGGGCAGCCGATCCATGCTAGTGAGTGTGTTATGCCTGCAATGTTGGTAATGAAATATGCATGTCATAGGTGAGGTGTAGGCCATGTACACGTAACATACCTACGCATAATGCATGCCGTGCATGTTTGCTGTGAGACGTTGCACAGCTCAGTGATGTCAGTAGCTGCCTCAATGACATGCAATACACAGAGCATGACACACAGTTGTGGCAACCCCGTACTGCACATTGGACAGGCATTGTTGCAACACCTGTACACAACATAACACATTTATCACATGCAGTACACAAAGTCATGGTACATATGGCGTAACTACACACCCGCTGTAAGGTCACACTTCAGTATCCCACATGTCATCCACACACACATGATGTTCCTCCGGGGTAGAGGCCTATCATGGGGCTGTGCAACACTCTTCAACACATAACACAGTCATGTGAGGCAATGCTCCCTACTGGGCACCTCATACACCCATGTACAAAGTGGCTGTGTAATAGTGAACGTATCCACGGCACTGCATTTCAGATACAGCATGCTAGGCAGTGGTCTGTCACACAGTAGTAGTCATGAGTGACCACAAGATGCATGATGATGATGATGGCACATGGTACTACACCCTGTCTGCTTACAGTGACCACAGTACTACACATAGCAGTCTTTGCTGTGCACCTCATTGTTCTCTGTGTGCAAACATCTGCACCTATACACACCATGCATAGCATGTTGTGTGTGTGCTTACATATGCTAGTATACACATTCTGCACATTAGTCGCCATCTGTACAAAGAGTCAAATATATGTCCTGGAATGCTATTGGGTGTATAGGTCACATGACACACATTGGGTATGTGTGGTGTTTAATGTTGCAGTCATGTAGCATGCCATGTCGTGGCTGGCACTGACATATCTGCAATATGTCCCACACTCACCATAACCACTGTACAATGTCCATGTCGAGTATTGGGATTCCTTCACGTCTACATGCACCACTCATCCCATGTCTGTACATTGCATGCATTTGCTACACCTGTGCCCAGTATTATGTGCTATGGACACAGACACTGTCATCAGACATGGCAATCTATGTGTCACATGGATAACACATGCAGCCATGGCATGTATACCATTGAGTGATGGTGCACATGACATTGCAGAGCAGATAATACTTGCACAGCAATGTTGTGTCCATGTGGACATTCTGTTCCAGGGTGTACCTAATCACTGAACAACTACACACATGCATCAAAGCCATATATAATGTCATTAGACAGGGCTGTCTACACTTGCACTGCATGATCTTGAGCAACACATATTCTGCATGCTGACACGTGTGTGGTGACTGTTTGCCTTGTGATACTGTCACCCACCATCACCCACTATTGTGTATGTGTTGGCTTGCTGGTGTGTGTGTGTGTGTGTGTATGTGCTGTGGTGAGCAGTGTATTTATGTGCATGTGTGCATGTGTGCATGTGTTCATGTGTGCTTGTGTTCATGTGTTCATGTGTACATGTGTGCTAACATCATGTACAGATTGTAAAGTGTGTTTCCTGTCTTCCTTCCACAGGTGCTGAGTTAAGGGTGGCTGAATGCAGCAGGGAACCTGATGTCACCGCCACTAATAGTGGAGATGATAAGACATGTATTGTGGCACAGGAAGGTCTGACAGGGTCTGTCTTTGGTCCACCAATCGACACTACACAGCGGTCAACCCCATCTATGCACACACTCATACTGCCAATACATCCCTCATCACCAATGGCCTTAGCTGAGGGACAGCATACAGTTGGCATTGACCAGGAGAGTGTGGTACCTATGGCACGTGCATCCCCTCACAGCAGCCATGGCTGGATTACTGGAATGGTACCACATAGGCGGATGTCCAGGGGTTCTCGGGGGATCACCACTGGTCATATTGCCCCTGTCAGACATGCCCCCAGAGGTATTACAACCTCCAGTATGTTCCGGGCTGTAATGCAGGCACAGGCACATATGGAATGGTACACCCTACAGGAACTAAGGGCACAGAGGGCCCATTACACTGCTATCAATGACAGCATCCGTGACCTTGCCAGTGCCATCCGGAATTACACCGAGGTCATTGATAGCCATTGGAGGCAGACTTTAGATGTCCTCCATGATGTGTTAGCCATGAGCCAGGACCATTCGGGATGGATGGGAAGCCGACGCGGATGCATGCCAGCAACAGCATCAGCTGGCAGTCATCGCGGACGGACCACGGATCACAGCTGCTCCCATAGTGGCAGTACCAGCCCTAGCAATGCTGGGGCTGGCCTGTCCATTGACCATCCTACTAGACCATGTGCACGTGGCACTGTCCAGTCCCAGCAGGGACATGGGTCCAGTCATCATACCTCTGCCTCTGATGACAGCACCCAGTCAGGGTTGGTACCCGATACTGCTCGTAGCACCCCTGCTAGGCACAGGTACCATGTATGTGGCAGGAGGCAGTGATCTGTACGGCCTAGCAGGTACAGTCTGTGGCTGTCCCACAATCGCCCATATATGGCAGCCACATGGTGGAGTTGTGTGCATGCAGACACACACACATTTACCATACAACTAGGGCTCACACATACACACACACATTACATCAACATTGGCCCATGCAGTACTGTTGTCCCTCACACACACACACACACACACACACACACACACACACACACACACACACACACACACACAGACATGCCGATTGAATTGGTCAATGTCGGGCTCTGGCAAACCTACAGCACACCCTGTGCATATGATTACACCTGTGCCACCTCCTGTCATCTGTAACATTGATGCAGGAACAGGCTAACATGGTTCTGATGCACAGGGTGACATTATAGCAGTGTAGCAATAGTAGCAAGCTGACAACAGGAAAGTGTAATGATATCCTTGTAGGTATACCTGAGCAGGCATTATGCATCACAGCTGTGATAGTCATTGTAGCATTGTTTACACCAGTGTTAGTCCTGAGTATGTAATGTCCACTCATGTGCCACTTGGCTGAAGTGTACAGTGTTGCCAGCATGTGTTAGTGAGTGGACAGTACATGTGTGATGTGTGCATTACAAATTAGCGGGTGTACATCTGTGAACATGGTGTGTGCGCACTGTCTGCATGTACGTGCATAGTGGACACGTGGGATGTGCGACATACCCTGTTCTACACATTGTTAACATCTCATGGTATCTTTCGATGGCCAGTATGCATTCTACTACAGATATGTACTAACATGGGTACACGTGTGTATGACATGGGTTGGCACTATGCTGTGGGTGATACTGTTGAAGTCTGTCAATGATCTGCAGTCTGGTAGTATACACCATCTCAACAGCATGACTATAACCAATCATTAGATTATGTCCTGACAAATGACTCACAGTTGTAGGGAACTCAGTCACAGTTGGATCCTTCCAGTACTATACATTAACAGTAACCAGTGGTATTGACCGCCACACGTTCCTGGGACCACACCTGTGTGGCATATAGCCCTCTTAGGTACATGCAAATACACTAGGGATATGTCCATCAACATCTGGAAATGCATGCATTGGCCTACACTGCATTCCATGGATGGGACGCATATCCTACACAAGGGTATCATACAGACAGATACCTGTTGTCCAATACATGCTGTATAGCAGTAAGCCGTCTATAGCATATTCATCCACATTTACTATACATACTATCCCGACAGTACCATATAGGTGGCAGCCCTCAACATGTATGTTGGGTACCAATGTGTACAGACAGACACGTGTTATGTCATCTGTCCCTTGGTATCCACATATTGTATTGTGGGGTCCCTCTGTGTTTCACATAACACATTAGGGGTCTGCATGCATATCCACAGGGCTGGTGTACACCTATAATGACTGTCCATTATTGCCAGTCGCTGTTGTGTATGAACATGTCTGACATATACCCCAGCAATTACCCTCACTCACAGTACTCTATAGTACATGTCATGGGTGTGTGTGGCAGAGATGTCCTTGGCCACGGATCACTACATTGGCCGGGCTTGACACAGACATATCTATGTGACCTATGATTTGTGAAGTAGAGGCACAATCTGTCAAAGGTTACAAATGTATTCATGTCGTATGCAGGCTTCACACCTATGTACTGATTGAGGTCACATGTACACATATTTATTTGACACACAGATACCTGATGTGTGCAATGCACATACTGTTTGAAACATATGTCATACCATAGTAAAAGCAAAACCCACACTGCATTGACCACCTGTGCCACACACACTTGGCGTTTGCAGGACTCAAACCCCTATGTAACTATGTTATGATACTAGAGAGATACACATTAACACGGCATGCTATATGCATTACTGGGTGGTTTCTATTCTCCTTGAATATTTGTAGGATGCTGACATCATCAGACTTTCCAAAAAGGGATGTACCTCTTTTATTGTGTTTTCCCAGTCTTCAAGAAGGCTATTTCTCGCAAAGGAAACCACACACATACACCTCCCACCACACACTTGGTGTTTGCAGGACTCAAACCCTTACCTAACTATGTTATGATACTAGAGAAATACGCATTAATACGGCATGCTATATGCATTACTGGGTGGTTTATGTTCTCCTTGAATATTTGTAGGATGTTGACATCATCAGACTTTCCAAAGAGGGACGTACCTCTTTTAATGTGTTTTCCCAGTCTCCAAAAAGGCTACTCCTCTCAAAGGAAACCACACACATACACACCCCCCACACACTTGGCGTTTACAGGACTCAAACCCCTATCTAACTATATTATGATACTAGAGAGATACGCATTAACACAGCGCGCTATATGCTTTATTGGGTGATTGTTGTTCTCCTGGTATATTTGTAGGATGATGACATCATCAGACTGGACATGGTAATGTGTGTACACATTGTTTTGCAATCCCTGGAATGATCCATGTAGGTTGGCAGGTATCAACAGCTTGTACAGGACCCCGTGAGTCTCACCTTGTGTGATCTATCTGTAAACACATTGACATCCCTTCATATGTCAACACATATCTATGCACAGATTGTTGATTTTGTGGATATGACATGTGTCTGTGATGTTGATGAAGAGCTGTTCAAAGTCTATGTGGGACATGTGTAGCTCTGTTCCATGATGTATGTCCTGGGTGGCTGCCTTGCAGATGGTGTAGCATGCTTGGGAACCATGATCTGCACATGAACATACCACAGTTGGTAGGGTTGTGTGTTTGTTGGTTTACAATAGCTCTGTTTATCACGTCTGCCATGATGCACTCCATGGCCTTGCAGATCAGACTTTATAGGCTTACTGGACTATACTTCCCGTGGTGTGTTGTGCACCCACACATGTGGGGAATGCCTTATGTTGCTGTAACACATTCGACGGTTCCAGGTCCTGTGGAGTGGGTGAGGCTCAACAGACTGTTCAGGTGCAGGGTCTGTTTGCTCTGTAGTGCATGCATGACACATATTGGGAAACAATGTAATCCAATTTCTGCCATGCTTTTGGCTTTGGGTGGAGCAGTTCAGCCATTCTACACGTGATATCTCCTGGTATGATGTCAGGGACTATCGTCTGTGGGAGGTGGGTATGTATACATGGGCCTGTCTGATAGGATGTTGGCAATGTCAGTAAGGTACAGTTGTCCTGACTCAGCACATATATGCATGTACATTACTATTTATTACATAGCTGAAGGACATGTCATGATTCTCAGTCTGGATTCCTTCTCAGCTACTCTTTACAAAACACCAACAAACCTGAGCACTAATCCCAGTTATACTCTTTTACACACTTAACACCCTACTGATCCTTTGTGCTCAGGCTACAGAGTATGTCATCATAATACACTGGCATGTCCAGGGGTCGGTTTAATGTGTACTCTCCAATCCATCTAGTGAATATTGTGGTTATGACACAATGTCATATCTGCCTCATGTACACAGACAACCCTCTCTTCCTCACATCACACTCACATATATGTGGGAGATGTAACAATATTGACATACAGGACGCTGAGCTCTCTCGAGCCATGACTGGCATAGTCTATCATGTGGTGAGGGTGAACACACACACCACATATCAGTCTCACATACACCAATAGTGACAGCACACAAACCACATTATCACACATTCACATATTTGGAGGCTCTACATACACTCTGCCTAAGCAGCAGAGACCTCCACAGCAGACACACATACAACTGCTACCCCACTACAATGCCCACATGTCACACAGTTCACAATGTCAGTGTGCCACACAGTCACTGCCCTTTGGGCTAAATAACACACCTGATACACTTGTTATAGGTGACACTTAATGTCAAACATACTGTCATCCCACTCACCAGGTGAAACAAGGGAATAGTCACTTTGAGCTGTCTCTCAGGTGCCAGGATCGGCCACATAACACATGCACTCAGGTCACTCCAAGTCCAGGACTGGCTCCATCATTGTCCAAGCTGGTGCGTACAACCTCAGACGTTCCTCCCTGGACCACATGACATGAAACATAGAGGAACTCTGTGATCATGTAGCCCAGCCCAGTATTACCCTGACCTTGTCTAGCATCTTATACTCACCAAATAAGATGTCACAGTATACCAACACACTGATCACGTTTAACAGTTGGCTAACATATTGGTGTTATTCAAAGGGGATACAGTGTCTTTCACCCTGGGGTGACATGCTCGACATGCCACGTAGCTTCCCTATGGACAGCTTGCACCTGTCACCCTTGGACTTTTGAATACTGGCTAGGGCACTTGCTGCCACCATAGTGCCTTATTTAAGCGGGGCTCAAAGGACAGAACCACCTCCATAGACATTACAGAGTACAGGACACTGAGGGTAATGCTGCTCAACACCAGATGTATTACCCTCAAATTGCACCCACTCAGGAATCACCTCAGTATGGAGGATAGCAATATCTGTGCACTAACAGACACATGGTTCAGGCTCCCATATGCACACCAGCACTACCAGGTTGTATTTCGTACCATGCTTTCTGACCACATAACTCGGAATGGCCAACACAAATAGGGGGTGTATCCATATACAGCACAGATACACATACCTCCGGGTTGGTAGCACTGCACAAAGCATCACAGACCATACATATGCACCTAACGTTGTGCAAATCGGCCTTTTGGTTTGTTGCCTGCTACAGACCACACTCCTCAAATCAGCAACCCCACACAGCTTTCCTGGGAACATTGGACAATATGAAGGTCTCCTCAAACACCATTATATTGGATGACGTCAAATACCCACACATTGACTGTGGATAGTACTCAGTCCACAACACCCTCGACCAACAGTTGCTACTATTTCTAGACTCATATGCTATGGCACAACCGGATCTCCACACCCACATGAGGGGACAACATATCGGACATGATCATCACCGACATGGGGACTCTATGTTCCACACCTGCGATATACCCCTCATTGCTAAGGGCAGAACATACTTTATCTCACTGGGCATCCATATCCCGTCCCCACACCCTTCCTGGGTAATGTTGGTGAACTTCCCATAGGAAAACGTCATACTCCTCCAAACCACGGTGGTATCCTTCAGAGACACTGGGTCAGTGGTAAGTATGGCTCAGACTGCTGTATCCTTTACATACACATTCTATGGACACCTAGTGGACTGCATGGATCGTTACATCCAAAATAACAGCTGGACTCATTCCTGCAATGGCAGTGGACCTGTTTGGTAGACCCCAGCCATTCATACACTTTACAACAAATGGAGGAAGCTACTACATGATAGAGCACAATCTCAGACAGGAAAGGCATCTGTGATCTGTACTAGCAGACAGCTACAATCACTTGGGTAATTATATCAGGCATGCTTCTAATGGACAATTGCACCAGACACGTCGGACACTCACAAGGCCTTTTTCAGTTGATTCAGGTACCTGGCTGGACACTCACTGATATGCTGTGTGTTACTGTATACTGACTAAACATACCCTGAACCCACTGACATTGCCATCATCCTGGAAAACAGGTTCAGTGCAGATGTGTCCCCCACATCCCCCCTAAGGTGGTACTGTCCATACCAACAGAGTGTAACCTCCCAGACATCACGAATAAACAGGTGAGTGCTGCCCTCCTCACAGCAGACAACACAGCATCAATGGGACCAGATGGTGTCCCAGCCTGTGTCGTACACAGCCTTTATGACAGACATAACACCCACATTATGTCACTGTTCGACATAAGAGTTACTGCAGCATATGTACCCATGGAATGGCGTACAGTGATAGTGGTCCTGCTCCACTGAATACTGCCACAACAGACCACAGGCAATATCGGCCTAAAAGGCTAATTAGCCTGTTCTGCAAAGCTATGGGGTGTATTGTAATGGGACTCATGTACATAGACATGAGAAACCTACAGACACTGGGTCCTACACATTACAGCATTGTTGCGGGCAGATCTTGCCTGTTGGACCTGTTCATATTCTTTCAACAGTTACCAGGTCCATCAGTGTTGGGACAGTTGTCCACACAGCCTGCCTGGACCTTGCACAACCCTTCAACACAATACCCCGCTCGGCCATTATGCATAGGCTCCCCAGCATCAATATCGACGCATATCTGACACAATGGATTGCTACCTGGATCAGGGATAGCACTCACATGCTCAGTGTTGCAGGTGCCATGTCTGACTATACACCAATTACACATGGCATCCCACAAGGCTCAGTCCTGGGACCTCTCTTGTTCAGTATATATTTGTGTGATTTACAGGCTATCACAGGAGGGTTATGGCTGCCCATGTACGCAGATGACTGCAAACTGGGTGCCATAATCAGCTCTCCTGCTGGCACATGCATACTCATACAGGGTCTCACAGAGATAGGTTAAATGGTGCCTGAGCCATGGCCCATGGCTACATGCCATTAGTTGCATAGTCATCCCCTTTGAGGATGACAAAATGCCCACACATTACCACATAGGTTGTAATCCATTACATATAGTAGTGGTTAGTAAATGAAACACACGAAAAACTTGTAAAAAATAAAAAATGAAAGGAACAGGTCACAAATCACGCCAGCCGAGGAAGAAAGTAGTATATCCTTTTACTTGTAAGCGCTTTCATGCACAATAGTATATGCACTTCTTCAGACAAATACACAAGTATACCAAGACACTTTATATAAGCCTTTGAATACCCAGGTGACTCATTTCATAAGTAATTATCCAATTTGTTAAAGAGAATTAATTGAAATGGGGGTTATCAAAAGCCAACTTCAGTTCTAAAAAAATTAATTTAATTTAAGACTTTAACATATGTGGTACTATTTTGTGTGATTATTTGGTCTTATTTTTATGTCGTATATTGTAGAAAAAAATGGTAGTTGGTAAGCTTAGCAATGTAAACAAGGGCTAGGTTTGTTTTTTTAGAACTGAAGTTGGCTTTTGATAACCCCCATTTCAATTAATTCTCTTTAACAAATTGGATAATTACTTATGAAATGAGTCACCTGGGTATTCAAAGGCTTATATAAAGTGTCTTGGTATACTTGTGTATTTGTCTGAAGAAGTGCATATACTATTGTGCATGAAAGCGCTTACAAGTAAAAGGATATACTACTTTCTTCCTCGGCTGGCGTGATTTGTGACCTGTTCCTTTCATACAGTAGTGGTTGTTACGGTTTTGGGGACACAACCTGTTCGTACTCTCGCCTTTGACAATCCTATTGCCATAGTGGTTAGACAGTACGTCTACATAGCCCACCATATCCCACATGGTTTCACATGTTGATCACGTGTGGTCATTGTGCCCCTATACTCTTCACGACCATGCTTGGTTACTATGCCACATTTGGGATGTACCTTACCTGACACCTGTAGCAACTGTAATGGCCACAAATGTTACTCATCGAGCAGATGTAGGGGCTCACACAGATGCCCTGCACAGTTCCGATACAGTAACTCCAGCTATACTCAGTCACTTACCACCTACATGGATGTGTTGTGTGTTTGTAGTTGCAGGCACTATCTGACCCAGACTTACTGGACATGCTCCACCTCAGGATATCCAACTCCCTTGGAGCTACACACTCCAGGAACATATACCTCAGCACTGATGTTAAAAGGACATGCTGGGGGGACAGATTATTATCAGAAAGCCTCCACTCACTCCGGAGTGTAGTCCCGGTTTTGCATAGGCAGAGCCACCCACTGACCACCTACAGGTGACATCTTGACATGTGGATGGGTGATCACATGTTTACCCATGGGATATCTTCTGGGTCCCTGCTAGACAGAGGCACAATACACTCAACATGAATGGGCTATCTTGTGTGACCTACTATTCAGAGGCACAGTGTTCTGATTAGACTGGGTTGCAGAAGCCAAACACACTCTGGCTATGCTTGTACATACCCTAGGGAGATAGCCTAGTATCAGCCTCTGAACCTATGATAATTTTCATGATGCACAATGTTTATTGCTGATACTGTTTGCAGGTTTTTATCATCTTTGCTTTCACACTTTCTATGAACCGCTTAGGTATCTGCAGAACATATTTGCTTATGGCAGGGTTCCACTATATTATTTACGTGTCTGTTGTCATATCAGTGTGTGCACAGGGCAGATTGCTGGGTAGTGAGAGGTTCCTGGGTTAACACATGCAACTGCCTGCTATGTGTGGCCCAATGCTGTATTCCAACATGGAAGTGTGTGAGCATGCCCAGTTCAGACTGTCAGTGTTCTGTTGCCTGACATTTGTCTCATGTATTCAAGTGTGTGAGCATGCCCAGTGTGACCTTTCAGTATGTTTCTGTCTGAGGTCCACTACATTTGTTGATGTATGTCTACATGTCCAATATTAACATTTGTACTGTGTGTGTTGAAAGTCAGGTTCTATTCTTACTGCAGGACTCACCTTTGTGTCATAACTCGACAGGGATTATGCTGTGCCTGCAGGGTTTCCATGAAATACTTTGCATAGACTTATCGAAATTTCTTCATAGAGGCTAACCACTGCAATGCTGTCATGGTTTAGTGGTTCAGTACTATGACTATAGTGCACAGTATCCTGGGTTCGAGGCCCATCGCCGCTTATATTTTCATACTGAGCAAGCCAGACTGCTTAGGGGCCAGTAGAGCAAATATGAGCATGTTGGCTTTTGTTCAGCTATGCCCTACCTAGACCCAGCTTGTCCAACATTGCTCAATATTAACCATCATTGCTGGACATTGACCAATATTACTCTAGATTGACCACATTTGTAGTAGGTGGTGTGTGCGATTTTGTTTACATATACTTCATGATGGTAAATGCTGTTTAGCACTGCTTTATATTGCTTAACACATGGCAATCATGCCTCAGGTGTTGATGCAGGGCTGCCTATGTTGGATGCACATACTACACTCCCTATACATGTTTGAAAGC
Source organism: Protopterus annectens (assembly GCF_019279795.1). Lineage (NCBI taxonomy): Eukaryota > Metazoa > Chordata > Ceratodontiformes > Protopteridae > Protopterus > Protopterus annectens. Next base: position 560,479,150 of record NC_056728.1, on the reverse strand, counting down.
AGGTAGTGTCAACGTAGGCATCCCTTTTACTATATGTGCGGTCAGAGAGGTATCATTTCCAGAGTTCCTACTGAGCCAGTGTATGTGCTATGCGTTGCCTCTTTGCCAAGGCCAAAGCATACTGGGCATGCTTCCTTCTGCCTACTGGGGCAGGCTCAGGTTGTTCCTCCTCCGAGTCACGCTCTGCCTGTGATGGCCTTGGCAATGGTGGGGGGCTGTTTGGCCCAGGCCTATGCTGGTCCTGCTGCAGCTGTTTTCGCAGGATCATATTATGTAGCATAGCACATACCATGACAATTTGGGTACATGTAGTTGGTGAGTACTGCATGGCTCCACCAGATGTGTCCAGGCACTGGAACCGTGACTTGAGCAGCCCAAACACACTTTCGATTAAATTTCGTGTTTGTGCGTGTGCCTCATTATGGCATTCCTGTTCAGGTGTGTGTGCGTTTCTGATGGGTGTCAATAGCCACGGCTCCAGTGCATAGCCAGCATCCCCCACTAGGTGACCATGTGGGATGCCCCATTGGCAAATGTCTGGTACAGCTGTGTCAGATGCCTAATATGGGAATCATGGTAGCTTCCAGGGTAGCCAGCACACACATTCAGTATTATGCCCTGGGCATCGCACATGACCTGGCAGTTGATGGAGGGGAAGCCCTTGCGGTTGAAGTAGACCTGACCCTGCTCACCGGCTGGTGCTTTGATGCATATGTGCGTGCAGTCTATTACACCCACTACCTCAGGGTATTCTGCTATTTGCTGGAAGAGACGCATATTGCTAGCCAATACCTCACGGGAATTGGGGAAATATACATGATCACCGACATGTGCTGATGTGGCATCCAGGAACTGGTGCAGTACCCCGGATGCTGATGCCTGTGATATCCCCATCATATCACCAGTTGGTCTCTGGAAGGTACCTGTTGCTAATATTCTTAGGCCAACACATACCTTAGTTTCTACTGGGATGGGTTCCCCTCTGTTGGTTCTGTGTGTGAGGCGTGGCCTGCACAGCTCAACAATTTGCTGCAAGAGGTCTCTGTCCACTCTATTGCGCTCCACTATCTCCAGCTCATGTAGCTGCTGGTAGGTAACCCTGGGCCTGTACACTCTTCTCTGTCTCCTCACGGTGGGTTGTCCAGCAGCATTTGCATTATCACAACCCTCAGCATGTTGCATATGTCACCTTATAACAGCAATGTCAGCCCCTAACATTTTTTGTCTCAGTGTAGCTTTTTCAGTTTTCACTTCTATTAGCTTACTGCAGTGTTGCAGTGTCTCTTAAGAGAAACATAATGGGCTGTTGTTTGCAGAGTTTTAAGTGCTGGGCTGGGCTGGGCTAGTGTTCTGCCTGGGTAATTGACTGTTCTGATTGTTTTCACCTGCTAGCTCTGCTAGTACTCCCTGGTAACTTCCACTATTTGGTGTGCTTCCTTTTTCCTTTCTGTTTCCTCAGGGGGGGGAGCGCCGCGCACACAAGCGCAAACACGCGCACAGCAGCTAACACGCACGCACATATGCTTACACAGACTAAAACTTGCTTATTCTTGTTAAAACGCATGCACACCAGTTTAAACACGCTTACAACTGTTTACACAGCCTTACATATGCTTACTCAAGCCTACACGCGCGCACACACGGTTACACGCGCGCACACTGTCTTACTCGGGTTTACTGGTGCGCACATGCGGGCATGCACGCTCAGCAAGAAACTTTGGTGTTATCCACGGCATACACCTTCAATTTCTTGACTTTACCTGGCCTACCTGTTGACACACCTCTTTCACTATTATGTGAATGTAAGCTGACACATAACACTCTGCTCCAATGAGCTTCACTCCTTTCATACATAGCCCCCTCGTGATGTCACCTATCTTCTACTCTATTACTCCCCTTATCCTACTCCTACACTCCACTGACTGTGCTCATTTGCTATGGAAACTTGTGATTCACTATCCTAACTCTCATTTGCATAGGATTGCCTACTAATGCTTAGTTACATCTCTTAGACTGAGCTTCCCCCCTTAGCAACCTCTACTCGGTGGCCATTTTGTCTTCAGCCTGCCATTCCCTTGCATTGTAAATTCTTTTTAGCTATAAATTCCACATTTGTGGATCTTAATTATTAATTTTCTGCTTTTTAGGGCGCAGTGCGTTTGGCCGGCGCTGCGCTACGGTTAAACCCCGGAGATCGGGATAAAAAAAAAGTTATTTTATTTTTAATTTGCATCCCTTTCCGTTGCCAATGGCCATATTTTTGGCCATTGGCATGCTTCCTCCTGTACATGCATGCTTTATTTCCAGCTGACATGGCTCCATTTTGCTATTTGCAGAACTGTACTCAGTTATCAACTGAGTACGTTTCTGCACGTAACACTACTCCTACTCGGACAGGTTTGGGTTTCCTGGATCGCAAATTTACCTCATTTGCATAGCTTTCGCCTGCAATTGAGGTAACTTGCATATCCCAGCCCTGTCCGTGTAGGACTAGTTTAGAGATCTCAGTTGCATGCCCCTACCGGCTGTTCCTGGATGGCTTGGCGGACATGTTGGCTGCATGGAGTCTTACTCTACTCTAAGACTCCATGCAAGCCTTTGTGAATCCAGCCATGAGGCTTATCACAGCTTTGCCAAGGCTGTGTGCAGTGCAACTGGCATCCCACTCACTGGGGAGCAATGTCACTACTACTACAGTGATCTGAATGGTGCAAAAAGAACTCCTTAGCCATTGGGAGGATGAGTTAGAACTGCTGACACCCTTCATTTGTGTAAGTATGCTAACCCATCAGCATTCAATTATATAGATTATATTAATTATATGTGTCTTCATTTTTTTTCTGTATTCTACAGTTGCTAAAGATGTTGCAGCAAACGGGGAGGTGCATCAAGAGAGGTTAAATTGCCTCAGAGGGGCATGGGGTATGTACGCATTCAGACTTACTGTATAGCCTAATAACCACTGCAAATATATGCAATATGGCAAAAGTAAAATAAATACTTGCATTATGCTATCATATAAGTGCAGCTGGTTAGTGGTACAACAGAGTAAGACCTTCCCATCATAGCAGGATGTGGAAAAGGTGGCAAAGGTGTACACACTGGATAATAATAAATGTGGGACATAAAGTTATGTGATATGCCATATATCTATTTTTCTCTGTCTCTCTTTTGACTCACTCCAATCATTCTCTCTCTCTCTCTTTCTTTGTTAATATTTTATATGGTTTAAAATTGTCCTGTTGTCATACATTTCTGCTTAAAAAATGGCACTCAGCACCGGGAAGTAAACCGACCACTTCGGATCAGCCTGCCATCCATCCACAGGTTGCAGCACAGACACCCAACTCTTCAGAGTCACAACCTGTTAGCACTGCCTCCACTACCCCTGCCCTACCTGCTCCATCTGTGTCAGGTATCTCTGCCCAGACTGCTGATGCACTGGAACCCTGCAGAAGTAGTAGCAGTAGTAGTAGTAGAGGTGGTGATTTTGTTACCTGACAACATCTGACAAGGTTGGTGGAGGATATCATGATAAGGGGCCTCAATGCCAGATTCTCCCATGTAGAAAAGGTGGCTCATTATATTGCAAAGATGATGTCACACTGAGCACTGACACAGAATACTGAGACAGGGTACAGTGATGAAAGTTCTGAGGGTGAGGACTAGATTTTCACTGTTTTCAGGCTTGACAGGGGTGCATCTCCGATGTCCCATACCAATCCCCAATCATGGTGTTTCCCAACCTTTTGTTGTTTTTTTCATTGCCATCCTTGTCTGTCTTGTATGTCCTATATGTCTGCACCTGCTTCCTTACCTACCCTACCTACTTGGCCTTCACATTCCTAAGCACCTTCCCCACCATTCCTCTCTATTTGAAAGTAAAATAAAAATGGACACCTGTCCCACAAAAAATAAAGACCCATTCATAACTCTCCACTTCACCTGTCTTTCTTCTTGACACACTTGATTTGGTACAATTGATACAATTGGTGTTGTCACCTTCCTTTGATATGGTGACAGTCCAAATTCAGTAAATTCTGTCTACATTTCAACATTTATGTTGTGAAGAAGTGGATAGATATGGTTCTCTTCCACTACCTTCCTGTAAATTCTTCCATTCTTTCCACTGTGTCTTCCCCTCTGCTTGCGCCCCCCATTTCACCGCTATCCTATCAACCCCTTTTTCACACATCTAATCTGATACAAAATAGAATCGCATACAACACACATGGCCAGAAATGGCCCATAAGAAAGTCTTCACCTTTTTTCTCCTAAGCATTAGTGTAGATTCTGGCATTGTGCAATAATGATGAGTGATGGCAAATGTCTATTCATATCATACAGGAAAACTTGGTCAGTTGCTGCCATCACTGAGAATAATCTGGTTATCTTTATACAAAGGTGCTTAAATAAGACTGCACTATTAGAATACAGAGTAAAGACAGAGTAAAGGCACTACTTGGCAACAGTGACTCTAACAATTCTTTGACTACTGGATGTAACATGTGTTGACATAACTCACTTGTCTGAAGATTGCTTTTTGGCCATAGCATGAAGGGCTTGGTTCCAGATGTATTTTATTGCTTACTGTGATGTTATATGATATGTTTAATGACATCAATCTTATTTTTTATCCAGTTAATATCTTTCATGAACAGATTTTGAATAATGTGACAAAAAACAACATTTGCAAACACATCCTTGCCCATATGGAAGATTTAATAAACCACCCTTATTTTCTTCATGTCTTCATCATGTTTTGCCTATCCTACACCTTCTTGATTCCCAGATCCCTCAGTTAATGATACAGAGCATGATAGATGAATAATGAGGATACACCATGTGCATTAAAGTTAAAAATTAACATAAAAGAAATCTGGTCTACATTTAATCACAATCAGACCAGTTTCTCTCTGCTCCTTATTTGTGCAAAAGTTGGAGGAAAGCACAAATGAACACTGCTACTTCACATTACATGTTCAACACCTCAAATAAGAATCACGTATGCACTAATACTTTGCCAACATTGGCGCCAATGAGTTTCTCCACATTGCACTTTAAGAAGAGATTTTGAGCACAGAGAAGTATTGTTCCTGCATGTCATTGGGCATTACATGGAAAAAACTTACTATACACAAGCAAACTGCAGTGAACTGTGTGGTTGACTGCACACTTCATTCTGACAGATATGTATACATTGCAGCATGTACACTACTACCTAATGATATACAACCACCTATGGCCTAGGCAAAGATACTTCATCATTACTTAGCCATACTGCATTGGAACATTTAGGATTGCTTTGTATTGTCAGTGCACATTGCTCATTCATGAGAAGATAAAATTGCTAATATCAGTAGTATTCATTAAGGTTTACATACCATCATCCTAACCTGATGAATCATGAATGCTTCATTGTCCATCCTGTGTTTCACAACTGTGTGTGTGTGTATCATCTACCCCACATCATGTAAAACAAGTAATGACCATTTCAGTTCTGCAATATACATTAATGACAGCATAGCTGACCTAAGTCACCAGTATGTATTTATTAATGATCGGTAGCTTGCACTTACTCCTTCATATCAGTAAATATGGCATTCTACCAAAACTTCAACAGCACAATTTCTTCTCTGACACAGAATGAGAAACTAATCTGATGTACGCTGCACTGTCACACTATAAAAGTCAGATTCCTTAAGTGATGCTTGCATTAAATACAGTGTCCTCTAGATTATGTAACAAATACGTAGGAGGTCATAATCTCACAGCAGTCACTGTGTGTCTGTGTGTGTGTGTGTGTGTGTGTGTGTGTGTGTGTGTGTGTGTGTGTGTGTGTGTGTGTGTGTGTGTGGGATTGTGTATAGAGTTGGCAAATATGACCTTACATACTGCTGGCCTCACTAAACTAGCAGTATGGAGGAATTTTTACAATGGAGGCTGAGTCCACATCATTGCCAGAACCTTTTCCCAACATTACATTCTCTACAGCACTTCAATTATGTCATCCTCTATAAAGTGTACTCTCACAATATAGATGACAGACTTCTACAGTGGCTCTTGCATTAAATACTGTGTCCTCTAGATTGTATAAATAGAGAGGTAAGTGGTTGTTGTTCTAATCTCACACTTGTCAACTTATGTGCATGAGAGGTTGTTTATATAGTCAGATAATTATGACCTAACATACTGCTGGCCTCACTGAACTAGCAGTCTAGAGAAACTTTTACAATGGAGGCTGAGTCCACATCAATGTCAGACCTTTCTCCCAACATCATCTTCTTTGCAACACAGTTATAATATCATCCTCTTTAAAGTGCACTGTCACACAGAAGTTCAACTTTTGCAATGGCACTTGCATTAAGTACTGTGTCTGATAGACTATGTCATGCTGCTCAGTGCTAGAAGTCTAAATCTCAAGATGCACTCACTCAAAGCACTCTTCAAAATGGAGAGCATCAACATTTGTGCTGTAACAGACACCTGGTTTAAAGCGTCAGAAAGCACCCCTGCACTACCAGGCTATAACTCATTCCACACCTTTCAGCCTCGAAACATGGACCAAATCTCCAAAGGTGGTGGTGTCTCCATATTCATAAAGGATAATATGCACACCTCCAGACTAGTAGCCCAGCATAACACATCTGAGATACTTCAGGTACAACTAACATTGGGGTAAGATGGTGATCCAGGTCATAGCCTGATATAGGTCCACAACCATGTTCCTAGGCTCTCACTCCATGTTCCTAAGCACCCTGGATTCTATCAAGGTCCAACCCAACACTCCCTTAGTAGGAAACTTCAACTACCACTCCACCAACAGGGAAAACTACTCAAGCACCAATATACTGGCCCAACGCTTCCTGGAATTCATCAGTTCCAATGCCCTGGACCAGCTCATTCTGACCCCCACTAGAGGAAGCAACATCCTTGACCTGGTTATTACTAACAGGGGTGACTGTTGCTCTGCACGAATAGTCAATCTCTCCATGGTCATATCCAACCATAAACTAATCACCATGGAAATACACATCTCACCCACACCCACCACAAAGGTAACCACTTTGAAAAACTTCTCCAAAGCTGACTTTGGATTCCTAAAACAGAGGTGGCTAACTTCATGGCACCCATGCCAATGGAAAATAGCTGCATGACTGCCGAATCATACACCAATGCACTGTATGAACATGTACATAAATGCATGGAACTAGCCATACCAAACAGAACCAAGATGCTCTCCCCCAAAAAAAGGAAGCCAGTGTGGTGATCCCCTGCCATTAATAAACTCTGCAACAGAAGGAAGAAACTGTTGCAGAAAAAGAGAAGCCCGAAGACTGGAAAAACTCCCTTATTAGCCTCAACAAAAAGTTGGGATCCCTCATCAAATCCTCTAAAGCCAGCTTTGAAAGCAGAATTGTGGCAGACACTAAAAATAATCAAAAAGCCTTCTATAGCTATATCAAGAACCTCCATGGCAATACCCAGATTTGCTCTGAGTTACTGCACAATGGTACCTCCTATACTGAGCCAACAGATATTGCCAACATACTGACTGACAGATTAAGTGCCAACTTTACTCCCACCCCCAAAGGACCAATCACAATATCGGAAGAATGCCAGGCACTCAGCATTACTGCAGTGCAAGTTAAAGCTGCATTGTCTAAGGCCAAGAATACAGCTTCCGTGGGACCTGATAATATCCCTGGATGTGTTCTACATGAACTACAAAGTGAACTGGCACCACATCTTTGTGCCCTGTTCAGTCACAACCTCACCTCAGGCTTTGCCCCTACCAAATGGTGCACTGCTACAGTCATCCCTCTCCATAAAGGGGGAGTGACTACAGACCTTGGGAATTATCGGCCCATTAGCCTGATGAGTCTGATATGTAAACCTATGAAGCACAACATCATGGGCCTGATTAACAAAGATATAGGAACTCTCCAAACTCTAGACCACACGCAATTTGACTTTGTGAAAGGGATATCATGCCTGCTCAACCTGGTTGACTTCTTTGAGTCAGTCACCAGGGCTGGGGATGAAGGTAAGGCAGTGCATACAGCCTACCTCAATCTGGCCAAGGTCTTTGATACCATTCCTTACTCAGGAATTATTGATAAACTCGCCAAACTAGGCATCAACCCCTATATCACTAGGTGGGTTGCAAATTAGCTCACAGATAGAACACACACTGTGAAAGTAGCAGACTCCAAGTCAGACTGCTGACCAGTCACAAGTGGAGTCCCACAGGGATCGATCCTGGGGCCTTTCCTGTTCAGCATGTACTTCTCAGATGTCCAGGCCAACACAAAAGGACTCTGACTGACCAAGTTTGGAGACGACTGCAAACTGGGAGCCATTATTAACTCCCCAGGTGATGCAGAAATCCTAAAGAAAGGCCTCACTGAGACCAGTGACTAGTGTCGAAACCAAGCTTAACACCAAAAAATGCGTCGTCATCACCTTTGGTAAAAATTCAGTTCCCACTAATTACCACATTGATGGGATCCCATTGAACACTGAAGGCATTATAAGACATCTGGGGATGCAGGTTGACAGCAACCTCTCTTTCGACCACCACATTGCCACTGTGGTCAGAAAGTCCTTCTATGTGGCACATGTCATTACCAAGGGTTTTGCATCCAGGAAGAAAGAGGTCTTCATCTCTCTCTACTCTTCCCTCATTAGACCAATCAGCGAGTATAATGCCCCATTTGGCATGTACCTCACTAGACACCTGCAACAGCTAGTGAGTCCACAGAAGTATCTCACGAAGAGGATCCTAGGCATTAAACACATGTCCTACATGGACAGACTCAAAGACTCCAGCTATTCTCTGTCTTATATCACCTACTTAGAGGAGATCTCTGCTTGACTTACAAAGCCATCTCTGACCCAGCTCTGTTAGAAATGTTACATCTAAAGAAATCCTAATCCCTCCGCACCACACACTCCAGAGACCTCAACCTCATTACCACAATCAACAGAACATGCTGGAGGACAGATTCCTTACCCAGAGACTGCCCATGCTATGGGATAGAGTTCCTATACATATCAAGCAGAGCACCTCACTGTCCCTCTTCAAGAAAAATCTTGATGAGTGGATGGGTAATAGAAAGTTCACCCTGGGGATCACTCCAGTGGTTCTATTTGATAGAGGCACTGGGAACTAATGTCAGGTGGCACAATCCCAGGGCACATCTATGGGCTAGGCTTGTAAAAGCTCCAGGGCCATTAGCCTAGTACACACCTACGAACCTATGAACTTATATAACTAGACAGGTAGGAAGTTATAATCTCACAGCAATCAACCTGTGTGTGTGTGTGTGTGTGTGTGTGTGTGTGTGTGTGCGCGCACATGTGCGAGTGTGTGTGTGATGGTAGGGACATAGCATCACTGATGGATTAATTCAACAGCTGTGCTCATTTCACTCCCACTTGGGAAAACATTTACATGATCAGATGAATAGCACATCCCCTTTTCATTCTGTCCACAAACACATACTGTCTGCAACACATTGATGAAGTAATCCTTTCAAAAATGCACTGTCTCACAACAAAAGTCAGACCTTTCCTGTGATGCATGCATGTAATACACTTGCATGTAGACTGTGTCTGTAGATAGGTAGGGAGTTTGAATACAGCAGTGAGAACCTCATGACTATATGTCTAAATGTAAATGAATGCAGGAGTATCTTACCCCTGTTAGTACTGACATGTACAATGCTACATGCCTGTAGAAGTCATTTTTGCATACATATTTCCTTTGCATAACACAGCTGATATCCCCTAAAAGATCCAGTGTTGCTTACTTGAAGTCAGACTTTTTCTGTGTCGTGTGCCTTTAATACACTTGTGTGTAGATGATGCCAGTAGATAGGTGGGGATTTCAAATACAGCCGTAAGAACCTCATGGTTGTGTGTGAGTGAATGTAATTGGATGCAGGCATGTCTTTCACCTGTTAGTATTTTCAATCTTAAATGGCTGTAAAAGTCATTTTTACACACACACACACACACACACACACACACACACACACACACACACACACACACACACACACACACACCTTATTTGCAAGGCACAGTTGTCATCCCTTCAAGCATGCAGTATGGCTCACATGAAGTCAGGCCTTTTCTACGGTGAGTGCATGTAATACACTTGCATGTAGATTGTGTCAGTAGACAGTAGTGAGTTCAAATGCAGCAGTGAGAACCTCATGACTGTGTCTTAATGAATGTATGAATGCAGGAGTGTCTTGAACCTGTTAGTACTGCCATGTACAATCCTATGTGGCTGTAGAAGTTATTCTTGCACACACAGTTCCTGTGCATGACACAGCTGATGTCATCCCTTCAAAGATGCAGTGTGTCTCACATCAAGTCAGAGTTCGTCTGTGACCAGTACCTATAATACACTTGTGTGTAAATTGTATTAGTAGATAGTTAGGGAGTTCGAATAGAGGACTAACTCTTCCACAAATGTGTTTCTTCCTCTTCCTGTGTAGAACAGGCTGCAAATAAATATATGATACATATCTATGTAGTGTGCTTTTTCTCAGCAACCACTTTTTAATAGAAAGATCTATGTAATACACAATGGTGATGTCACCCATTGAAATGTGCAGTGTCACAATTGTAAAATAAATCCTGAGTAGCGCTTGTGTTTCAGCAAACCTTTGGTAGCTTGTGATGTTAGGTACATAGTTCAAATCCCGTCATCATTGCTTATGCTCAGTGTGCATGTTGTTTACAGTGTTGTCACCCTCATGTGCTATGTTCGTGTGTAGATGTTGTTTCCTCTTACAAGAGTTTATTCTAATTTTAATTTTGAAATGCTGTAAGAAAGACTGATACTGTCATGTTATTATGTTTTCCTTCCATACTAGTTGTAGTAAGATGCCTCCTCAGGACTGACGACATGAGACAATGTACTTTATGTTGTTGCCTAAGTAAGGCGTGCATTCCAATACGGGATTATATCCACATTATATGTAATTGGTGGTCTACCATTACAATGACAGAAGCAGGAGAACACAGGTGTGTTTGGGTATATCTAGCATTAGGCTTTACTGGAAAAGGTTACCCAGACTCTGCCACAAATTGGTGTGAGGAAAGGTTAGTTTGCTTTTTGCTTTCTTGTTTTTTGTATTACTTGATTGCCTTCTTCTATTTTGTATACTACAATTTGTTTTCTTTACACTGTATTTTACTTGTATTCTGCTTTTAATTGCGTATTAAAACTTGGAAAGGGACCACAGCTGTGTCTGTTGTGAGTCACATAGCTATTTGATCAGGTCAATGAAGGAGTCACACAGAAGTTAGTACAAGTGAATTAAAGTTAATTCTCTATGAACTGAGGGGGGAGTAAAGATAGGAATTAAACATTCTATTTAAGGGGTAAAATAAAGCATTTCAAAGCTTCACTGGAAAAGCTCACCCAGACTCTGCCACTACTTGCTGTGAAGGAAAGATTAGTTTGCATTCTTGTTTTTTGTATTACTTTATTGACTTCTTCTATTTAGTATTCTGTGATTTGTTTTCTTTACACTATGTTTTATTTGTATTCTGCTTTTAATTGCATATTAAAATTTGGAAAGAGACCACAGCTGTGTTTCTTGTGAGTCACACACAAGTTAGAACAGGTCATTTAAGGTTAGAGAATGGGCTTACTGTACATCAGTACCCTGTCTAGAGAATGAGCGTTCTCCAGCAGGGTATTAATGTACAAGTAATGCCCACTGAAAAATGAGTCCACCACTTCACTATAGCATATCAAGCTGCCATGGAGCTTGGACTGAAAAAAACTAGTGGCCAACATTATTTTACACTCACTAAGTAGTGATTCTGCTGTTTAGTGAGTGTAAAATAAAAAAGTAAAGTAAAAAAATGTGTGTGTATGTGTTTATGTCTGTGTGAGAGAGTGTATGCATGTATGAGTGCATGAGAGAGATCAGTTCAGCTACTATTTTACACTCATTGAGCAGCACTTCTGCTGTTTAGTGAGTGTAAAATAAAAAGCACGAGTGTGCGTTTGTGTGTGTGTGTGTATTCAGTTTTGAAAGTAAGACAGAGATGATGTAAAATGAATCAGAAAAAAATATGTGTGTGTGTTTATGTTGCTGTCTGCATGTGTGAGGGAAGGCGTGCATGAAAGCAGGAGAGAGAGAGAGAGAGAGAGAGTATGTTTGTGTGTGTGTGTGTGTGTGTGTGTGTGTGTGTGTGTGTGTGTGTGTGTGAGAGAGTGAGAGAGAAAGTGAAGAGTGAGAGCAATCGAGTGATCCCTGGCAGCATCACATAAGAGTTGTACGTACCTCTCAAGTCTCAACTATACCTCTCGGCACAAGAAATCTGGACTGAGCCACAAATAATGAGGAAAGAGAGGGCTAAAAATAGGGATGGATTTTAAATATTGCTCTTATAAACTTAGAAAGTTGCTAGAATAACAGGGTTTTCATTAGCATGCATTTTTCTGATGCAGAAGTGTGTGTGTGAGAGAATGAGTGAGATGACTACTGGCAGCAGCAGGAGTAAAGAGCTTTTCATACCTCTGTACCTTTCAGCCGAAGAAAGCTGTATAAAGCCTAAAATAAAGAGGAACAAAGGCTCTAAAATAGAAATAGATTTTAATTATTGCTCTTATAAAATTACATTGCTTAAGTAAAGGATTTATGTTAGCATGAATTTTCTGAAGGAAATAAAAGTCTGAAGTTCAAATGTATGTCATTATTTAGTAATTTCAATCTCCAGTGACTCCCAATCACACAATTTAGGAGTAAGGGACCAAAAATAAAGTAAATATCCAGTTATTTTTTAAATGTTATATTTTTGATGTAAAATGCTTCCTCCAACACCATTAACATGTACTACAACAAACTTGAAACATTAGTTGGAGGAACTATTTACGTCAAAAATATACTAAAAATAGTAATAAAAACAATATATATATGAGCCCATTCTCTGTGTACAATAATGTCCAACAGGGTGTGTGTTAATGCATAATTAACACCCCTGGGTAGGTGTTAATTACACATTAGCACACACCCTGTTGGGTATTGTTACTTGATAAATTATCTGTGAACTGAGGGGGTGAAGATAGAACCTAAACCTTATATTTAAGGGGTAAAATAAAACATTTCAAAGCTTTACTGGAAAAGCTCACCCAGGGTCTGCCACAACTTGCTGTGAGGGAAAGGTTAGTTCTTTTGTGTTTTCTTGTTTTTTGTATTACTTTATTGCCATCTTCTGTTTTGTATACTGTGATTTGTTTTCTTTACACTGTGTTTTATTTGTATTCTGCTTTTAACTGCATATTAAAACTTAGAGCCCTCAAACCTCTTGTATTAGAGGCACATGGGATATATGCAAATGAGCCTTATGAACATTAGGTGTGTCTGCTATATGGTGATTCTGAATGCCCATGACTTCTTCTTTTTAAGTCGTTTAATGGAAAAATTCAAGCCAATAAAGCCAACCCCTACTAGCTGTGGACTTGTATGTTTCAGCCTTGTTATGACCTCATCAGTAAAGCACAAGTGGATTGTTTGACTAAGCATTAGAAACACAATGCTGTTATACCCAGCTGCTGTCTATTACTAATAGGGTGTCTGCAAAATATCCCAACTAACAAACTAAAACAATGAGTGAAAAGGTCACACAGAAAAACAGTCAGTAAAAACTAAGAGAAAATTCTGGCCAAGCTAGAATTTACACTGAGTGACCCTCTCAAACCTCTTGTATTAGTGGCACATGGGATATATGCAAATGACCCCTATGAACATCAGGTGTTTCGGCTATATGGCGATTCTGAATGTCCATGACTTTTTTCTTTTTAAATCATTTAATGGGCAAATTTAGGCCAATAAAGCCAAACCCCACTAGCTGTGTATATGCATGTTTTGGCCGTGTTATGGCCTCATAAGCGAGGCACAAGTGGACTGTTTGACTAAGCCTTAGAAGCAAGGGCTGTTATATACAGCTGATGTCCATATTTTGCAGACACCCTATTGGTAATGGACCTGTGTTTCTAAAGCTTAGTCAAACATTCCACTTATGCTGTGCTGATGAAGTCATAACAAGGCTGAAACATGCATGAGCACAGCTAGTGGGGTTTGGCTTTATTGGCCTGAATTTGTCTATTAAATTACTTAAAAAGAAAAAAAGTCATGGGCATTCAGAATCGTCATATAGCTGAAACACCTGATGTTCATAAGGGTCATTTGCATATATCCCATATGCCTCTGATACAAGAGATTTGAGGGGTCACTCAGTGAAAATTCTAGCTTGGCTGGAATTTTCTCTTAGTTTTTACTGATCGGTGCTCTCTGTGACCTTTTCACTCATTGTTTTAGTTTGTTAGTTGGGATATTTTGCAGACACTTTATTGGCAATGGACATCAGCTGGGTATAACAGCCCTGTGTTTCTAATGCTTAGTCAAACAGTCAACTTGTGCTGTGCTGATGAGATCATAACAAGGCTGAAATATGGATGTCCACAGCTAGTGGAGTTTGGCTTTATTGGCCTGAATTTGTCCATTAAACGACTTAAAAGGAAAGAAAGTCATAGGCATTCAGAATCACCATATAACTGAAACACCTGATGTTCATAAGGATCATTTGCATATATCCCATGTGCCAGTAATACAAGAGGTTTGAGGGGTCACTTAGTGGAAATTCTAGCTTGGCTGTAATTTTCCCTTAGTTTTCACTGATTGTTTTTCTGTGTGACCTGTTCACTCATTGTTTTAGTTTACATATTAAAACTTGGAAAGAAACCACAGCTGTGTCTCTTGTGAGTCACATAGAAATCAGAACAGGTGAATTAAGGAGTCACACATAAGTTAGAACAGGCAAATTAAGGTTAATTATGAACTGAGGAGATGTTGCTAGGAACTAAACCTTCTATTTAAGGGGTAAAATAAAACATTTCAAAGCTTTACTTTAAAAGGTCACCCAGACTCTGCCACAACTTGCTGTGTTTTACTTGTATTCTGCTTTTAACTGCATATTAAAACTTGGAAAGGGACTAATACTGTGTCTGTTGTGAGTCATACAGAATTAAAAAAAAACATTTTTCCACACTCACCCTCTTGCTGTTGCTGTTGTGTTATTAAACACAACTGTCTTTCAAGTAGTCTGCCTCTTATGTTAATTTGAACCAATATCTCCCTCTCCCCTTTCATTGGCTGTTGTGAGTAAACACAAAATTATCATTTTGTGAAATCACTCCCCTTCAACTATTTAAATTTATTGGCCATCCCACTGTATTCCCATAGAACCAGAATACAAAAGTGTCTACCCCCTTTCAATCTATCTTGCTCTTTTAAAATTAGTGGCTGTCTACTTAGACAGCTAAAACTTAAGTTATCCCCTTTTTATATCTAAGCCCTTAGTTCACAATGCAGTGCTTAGGATATTAACCCATTTTTTCATCTTACATTTAAACATCTATTGCAAGACCACCAGTTATTGGCGAACCCACATTCTGCCTCTCAGTAGTTATCTTGGGATTATTGCTTCTGTTTTCTCCTGATGAGAGAAGGAGTACATGGACATTATCTCCTGGAATTTGTGCTTATATTCTACTCCTGGTGAGATAAAGAGCTGAGTGCATTGATTCCTAATTGTTTCTGGTTGGGCAGTGAGTGTCTGTGTTTGGCATTCCTGATTGGTCTGGTTGCTATTCAAGGCATCTACCAGGAAAAGGCTACAACAAGTCTACATACCCTTGTATCATCTGGGGAAAGACTGGGGATCACCAAACAGGCTGTGCCCTGCTTCTCATCTTGGGATTGGTGTTAATGTTTTGCTTCTGGTGACAGAAGAAGCAAAGGAGCATTGTATCTCTGGAGAGTAAAGCTGTGGTGAGACCAGCACTAGTAGTAGCCAGGCAGTAGCTATTCATACAACTTCCCTCTCTTCATCATTCTTGAAAATCTGATTCTTTGTTTTCAGCAAGTACTCAATGATTTGTTTATAATGTCTGCATATCTGCCTAAATACATCATCCTTAAATTTACAGGGTCTGATTATTAGTTTCGCCTCAAGTGTTTGGCAGTGCTATTTACAGACACAGACATATTGAGTGACATTTTTCTTGTAAATGATTGAAATTTCACCAATACCTAGTTGCACACAGGACAACTAGTTTGCAGTGACAAGCACTGTCCCAAGAGTTGCAAACTGGATACTTCTGACATTGCTTTATATTCTCACTCCAATTGTCTAATCAATAAAAAAGGGGTCTGTTGCCATGGATACAAACTTTCCCACTATCTCCATTATCAGCTTGGAGGATATGGGCATCCTGAGGCAATGTAGAAATTGTCTCATGTTTGCTGACAGCCAGTTAATTATCAAACAGCTGATATGGTATGTGAGAGATGTATTTACACAATGTCACTGGAGGCAAAGCTCTCACATAAAAGTACTCCTAATGTCAATAAGGTTGTCGGTAGTACACATGCTGCACCCATCATGCACAATTAAAAGCAGACATATAGACCTCCATATGCTGAGGCACTTAAATGTAACCTTTATAAACCCCAAAGACCTCCAAGACAAAGTATATATAACAAATAGCCTCAGCAGCTCCAAATACACTTTTTCAAAACAGCACCCACATCAACGCATAGAAACACATTTCATGGAGCCTCTACCTCTAAGCCCATAAGGCAAGCCTCCACACAGTCCAATATTCTGGTCACTGGAGACTCCATTGTGAGACACACTGCTGTCCCTCTCACCAGACAGAGTAAGGAGAAAGTCATGGTCAGTTGCTTCTCAGGGACTAGAATCCACCACATTATGCACGCACTCAGATCATTGGATCACAAGTACCAGTATGACTCAGTCATAGTCCATGTTGGTGTAAATGATCTGAGATGTACCTCCCTAAACTATATGAAGAGAGACATCATGGAGCTCCTGGAATATGTGTCCCATGCTGGTATGACCCTAGCACTGAGCAGCATTTTACCTTCTCCAATGATGATGCAACAATATGAACAAAAGATGACTGACTTAATAATTGGCTTACTTTCTGGTGTCATTCTAAGGTGGTGCAAGATTATTCAGCATGGAAGAAGATGGTCAACAGACCACTCTGCTTTGCTAGGGATGATCTGCACCTCTCCCCTCTAGGCTTTCTAATATTAGCGAAAACATTGTCTTTCCCCATAGTGCCTTTTTTAGGTAATGCCAAACTGAAAATACTTCAGACATAGCAAATCAAAACTAAGAAAATCTAAAGGTGTTACTGCTCAATGCTAGGAGTCTAAACATAAAACTCCACTCCCTAGAAGCTCTCTTTGCCCTACAGAATGCTGATGTCTGTGTTTTCACTGAGTCATGGTTTAAAGCTGCAGGGAGCACACTAACTGTGCAAGGTTATAAGGCCTTACACACATTTAGACCAGCTACTACACAGACAGGGACTAAAGGTGGAGGTGTCTCTGTTTACATACAAAATAAATATACCTCAAGGCTGGTCAAACAGGGCAATGCACTTGAGCTGCTCCATGTTCAAACATCATAGGCAAAATCAAATAACACTTCCTTGCAAGTGATAAGTCCCCCTCTATGACCCAGGAAACCAATACCATGTATTTAAACTTATTGGAAATACTCACCATTCAATCCAATACCATAGTCATGGGTGACTTTAATTACCCTACTATTAACAGGGAATCCTATATGACACCAAACATACAGGTACAGAGATTCCTGGATTTTGTAAACACAAACTCCCTGGACCAGATAGTCAATACACCAACCAGGGGTGCAACCATACTGGATCTGGTTTTCACTAATATGGTACAGTGCCGAACACCTCCTACTGTAAAGTCTTCCCTGATAAGGTCAGACTACAAAATTGTCTCCTTTGAAGTAAAAATAAAACCTGGAGCCCCAGCTAAACCTAGAATATTCAGGAACTACTCTAAGGCTAACCTCCTGCTATTAAGTGATAACCTCGCAAAATTTCAAGCCCCCATAAACCCCTGAGAACACTGCTGCCTATGCAGAACTGTTCACAGAAACCCTGTGCAAGCATGTTAATAGCTGCATAGAGGCAGTTGCACCCACCAGAAAGAAGTACAGAAGTACTCAAAAAACAAGCCACCCTGATGGAATCATAAAATCAATAGGCTGTATAACAGAAGGAAGAAAATTATGACAAAAATTAGGAGGTGCAGCATCCAGCAGGATAAAAGCACTCTCATCAAACTAAACAAACATCTCAGAGGACAAATAAAGTCTACCAAAGCCAAATTTGAGGTAAATTTGGCCTCCCAGGCCAAGGAAAACCACAAGGCATTCTTTAGCTGTGTCCACAACCACAAAGGCAATACAATTGTGTGCAGAGCTCATTGGGAATGGAGCCACCTATACTGAGCCGGATGATATAGCAAACTTACTGGCTGATACATTCAGCTCCAACTTTACCCCTCTGTCCCCCTCAGCCTTTCCTCAGAAAATACCATCAAATATATCACACCTGCTATCACTAGGGAACAGGTCCTTAATGCTCTCTCTAAGGCCAAGAACACTGCATCAATGGGCCCAGACAATATCCCAGGATGCCTTCTAAATAGCATGAAACATGACCTATCAGGCCCTCTGGAATTGCTGTTTAACTGTAGCCTCCAAACAGGTTTCATGCCTCATGAATGGAGAACAGCAACAGTCATCCCTCTGCACAAAGGTGGGCCATCTGTAGACCCTGGAAACTACAGACCCATAAATCTTACTAGTCTTATATGTAATGCCATGGAAAGAATTATCATGGAAATGATTACTAGTGATACAGTAAACCTCCAAACACTGGACCCAACCCAGTTTTGTTTCTTAAAGGACAGGCCATGCCTACTCAACCTGTTGGACTTCTTTGAGATGGTCACCAAAGCAAAGAATGAGGGCACAGTGGTTCACATTGCCTACCTTGACCTGGCCAAGGCATTTGACACAATACCTCACTTGGGCATTGTTGACAAACTCATTAGGTTAGGTACAAACCCATATGTCACCCAGTGGATAGCCAACTGGCTCACAGACAGGACCCAGGAAGTTAGAAGTGGGAAGTCTTCCTCTACAAATTGGCCAGTCACAACTGGAATCCCTCAGGGATCAGTCCTTGCACCAGTCCTGTGTGGTATTTACTTCTTCGAAGTCAAAGCATTGTCGGTGGTCTCTGGCTGACTAAATATGCAGATGATTGGAAATTAGGAGCTGTCATTGAATCCCATGTTAGCATAAATGTTCTCAAGGAAGGGCTGACACAGACAAACAACTGGTGTCAGAGCCATGGCCTAAAATTAAATGCTAACAAATGCATAATAGTATTCTTTGGGACATCATCCCCCCTGGTAACTATCATATTGACAAAACACCCCTTAGAGTTGATCCAGTAGTTAGGGACTTAGAGAGACACATAGGCAGTAATCTAGCCTTTGACTATCACATGTCTGCAGTAGTGAGAAAATCATTCTATGTTTTGCAACTTATAAACAAAGGTATGGCATCTAAGTTCAAGAATGTAATTGTTCCACTATATTCGGCATTCATCAGACCTATCATTGAGCACAATGTCCCCTTTACCAGGCATATCCAACAACTGGAATGTCCTCAGAGGTTCCTCACTAAAAGAATGCAGGGGGCAAGTAAAATGCCCTATGCAGACTGCATCAAGGCCCTATCCCTCCCTGTATTCTGTCTCCTATAGGCTGTTGAGGGGAGATTAATGCCTGGCATACAGGGCATGTCAGACCCCACTCAGACTTGCTGCATATCCACAAAACAAGCAGCACTGGAATTACTTGTTCTGCAGACTTAAACCTTGCCTGTGATATAAATAGGACCTGCTGGGGAGACAGGTATGTATTTCAGAGACTACCCCGTCTCAGGAACAGGGTCCCCATCCATGTGAATCAGAGTTCATCCTTAACCCAATTCAAGTGCAACTTGGACAATTGGATGGGGAACAGGAAATTCATCCCTGGTTTGGCACCTGTATCTTTTATAGACACAGGCAACCTGCAGTTGGTTCATCTCCCAGGCCACTGTTTGTAAATGTTCCATCTCCCAAGCCATTACTTACACTTATCAAGTGTATCAAAACTTGTTAGAGATTTGGGATGTATGGCTAGACTTAAAAACACCCTTGTGGCCATAAGCCTAGTAAACACTTATGAACAAGACTATTTCAAAGTAATTACAGGGATACATTTTCCTTGATTCATTAACTTTCACATAACCACTCATATGACAATTGGTGGTGCACATTCATTTGCCCCACTATTGTGTTGATTTTCTCCATGATTAGTCAAGTGTTCAAAACCAGCATTAAGTGAGGGTAAGCATTCTGTGCCCTTAAGTGTTCTGCAGAAATGTCGTCCTACCAATTCTACTGTGCACGTTTAGACAGGCAGAACCCCCCCCATCCATTTTATCAGATAAAAGTTATGAGCAAATAAAGTAAAGCTGATGTTATTACTTCTCATCAACAGCTGATATAACAGTCCCATTGTGGTGCATGTGATTAATATCTATACTTTTAGTTGGAGGAGGTGTACAGCTTGGCATTTAATTCTAGCATAGGGAATCATTTTGTGTGAATGTACGGATGTCACACAAATCATTACATCACATCAGTATTATCCATTGATATGTTGCATGAATACATGTGAATATATGTTTGGAATTCATGGCAGTAGAAAATTTGATCCGCCAATGTCATGGTGAGAGTGCTCCTGTGGCACATGCATTGAGTAATCTGTTGTACATGAGTGTGCTCCTGTTTATTGGTGGTATGTGTATAAAAATACAGAGAAACCTTCCTTGCTAAAGGACCGTTGATATAGGACTAATCACAACTTTGTGCATATGAGAATAGTCAATTAATTGCCATCAGTCTGACACACTGATATGACATTCATTATCAGGGATCATTTTGTAATTATACATTAATTTCAGTTGTTTGTGACAATATCTGTTGCTATCTGCTGTGGCAGGTGCAGACGACCCACAGCTCTGTGGAATAAATCGTGTCATAGTGTAATGTTTGTATCTGTTCTTATTTGTCTGCCCAATAACTGTATCAGGCAGGAGTGCCTTAGGCAAGGGTATTACATATGGCATATTCTGCTCCCACATTTGTAAGGCCAAACACATCTATGTGTGGGATCCATACCCATTAGAATGTTACAATGCATAATCCCCTTCAAGGGTGATCCTCCTCATACATGTGGTATGCCTTTTTCTGTGGCATATACAGTTAATACACAGCTCAGTGGTAATGTTGATGGCATGGGTTAGATTATTGTAAAAGGAAATTGTGGCTTATGAGCCATTCTATTTTCCAGCATGTTATACTGACAAAACACAGGCTATGCAAATATGCTGTAACGTATGTACTGTCCTTGCTGACTGTCATCTCAACTCAGCAAGTTAATCACATTTATATCTCATTTACTCACCTCTGTTATAATGTTACTTTGTGTAACTCTCACTTCCTGCAATATCATGTCTGGTTTTATTTATCTACATTTTCTCAGGAATTGTGACCGCCATTAAAATATTATGACATAAATATTGCATAATTTTATTATTACAAAATTGTCTCTGTCACATAGGCACCTTTAAATGAATTATCTTAGTACAAACTAACATTCATCCTTCCCTGTTATTTATATATATATATATATATATATATATATATATATATATATATATATATATATATATATATATCTTTGATTTCCATGTACATTGTCCTCAGTACACATTTCATGACTGATAACCCTTTTATTGTAGTTGCCCTTGCCATTTACCCTCTTCTTTTACTTATTTCTGTATTAATATTTTTGACTTCTGAGCATATTGCACTCAGTACACTTTCCCCTGCTTGTTACAGCTTGCATTATTTGCCTTATATACCTTTTTTATGCTGGCCTCATGAGCATGCTTAACAGGTTTGCCTATAAGCATGCCTGTTTGTTTATTGTATGTGCTCATGATGCTCAACATGTTTTTCTGGCAGTTAACACTGTTGCTGGCCATGGAAGCATGCTTGTATTCATGTAAGTGTGATAAGCAGCATACATACGCAGTTAGAGCTGCTGCTCATCACTCTAACACATTAGCATCATGTAGGCTTTGCGCAAAGCCTATACGGTTGTTCCTGAATCCTGGGGACAGTCTTTCAGTTTCTTTTTAAATGGCATATTCCCTTTTGCTGATAACTTATTTATTTTCAGTCTCCCCAGAGAATCCAGACACTCTACTATCTTGATACACCACTTTTTCCTTACTTTAATGGCTTTAATAACCGTTCTGGTAAATTCTTGCATGGATTTAGGTAATAATATTGTTCTATCACATTATTATACTACATCCTTCTATCTTTCTCTATATTATCAATTTTTGTTTTCCATGTTAGCATTTTTTTCTCGATAATTTTTAATTTCTTCATTTACATATTTTTTCTCTGTATTTATTCTCATCAGAACTTTTTGTACTTATATTTAAACATTCTCACTATTAATTTCTCATTCTATTTCTTTATCCCATTAATATTCTATATAAGTTTAAAGAAGGAAGATAAACAAGTGGGTTTAATAACCCCAATCCCCCTTCATCTTTACTCATATACAACACACCTTTTTTCATTGGGTTTAATCTTGAACCCAGAAAAAAAACACACCAACTGCACAATTTTTTTCATATTTTTCTGGGAGCATATAAATATTTGACATATATGCTTTTTTCCATTCATGCAGAATTCACCAGATAAACCTTTTTCCTTGAATGATAACCTATACGTCCTCCAGAAAAGACATGTCTCTGATTTCTTCTATCAAACCCTTCCAGTGCATTATTACTACATAATTTTCCCCTAAATATTATCCCTAGCAGCAACATGTCATTCACTAAAAAATACACAGCCCCAATTTTCACAGCATCACCCAAACCCTTACATTTCTCTTTATTCCATGTCATTCCCATTTCCTTTAAACATCCATTCAGACAGCCAGCACTTTCCTTGTCCATATTTTGTTTCTAGCATCTACAACTATTATTGTCTGCATATATCAAGACTACTGGAATCACCACCTCCTTTTTGCATCACATATCTAACATCTTCCATTTTTTAAGTTATTTCATTCCCTATCACATTCATTGGTAATACAAACAATATTCCACTCAGGGGACATCCTTGTCTTATACCACACTTCATGCATATTTCTTTGCTCAGGCACCCATTCACTAAAACGTTCATGCTATTATTTTGATATGCTGACATACACACGCTCTTAATTCTATTACCTACTCTATGCTTTTCCATTACATCCCATAAAGCATCATATCTAATATCACATACTAAGCTTCACGTCCTTTCTTTTACTTATAATGTCATCCTCAATTTCTTTCATAACCAATAACAATTCTTGACATCCATTCCCTTTTATACCATATATACTTTCTACTGTAATATCGTTCATCCTTCCTTCCATTCTCCTCTGTATTATTCTCATAAAAATATCGTCTGTGTTATTTAGTGTGATTTGTCTTCATTTTTTTATTTAATTCTTCTCATCTTTTTTACATATAAATTTCAATATCCCACAACATAACTCTTCATAAACAAACCCTTCCTTCAACCATTCATTCAGTACATTTACAAAACACATTCTTTGCCAATCCATTAATTTCTTGTATATGCCATACCCTATACTTTCTGCACCTGATACTGAATCAACATTTACTTTCCTAACTACTTCACCCAATTCACTAATAGTAATTTCTTATTCAAATTCTTCCTTGTTTTGGAAATATTTTTACTTTCCATTCTCTCTTAATTTCCTTATTTGTACTATTATACATATTTTTCCGCATGCTATACTACAATACTTTACCTGTACTTTTACATTTTTCTTTTCTCTCATTATACTAATATCCTCCTTTACTAATTTACCCAAATATTCAGATACCTCCTCTCTTACAAATAATATTTCTACCTAAACAGTAATACTTTATTTTGTTTCAGTTTCTGTTATATATTTCTTCTTTCCATTTCATAATACTCTCTTGTATTTTTCTCTAATTCTATACATTTTCCCCTACTTCACTTTCTCTTTCATTATTATATCATCCTGCCACTGGAAAAAAAAAAAACACTTTTTATACTTCTTTGTAAATTCAGTCCACCATTCAGACCACTTTTTATAGAATTCCTTCATAGTTATATGATCCTTCCATGAATGCAATGCTTCTCATTCTCAAATTTCATCCCGTGTTTTCTCATTTATTCTCTTCATTCCCTTTCCTATTTTATTATATTTTATTTTAATATGCTCCCTTTCCTCCATCACTATCATCTATATTGCTAAATGGCATGAAAAGCCTGTCACAATTATACACCATCCCAAACCTTCCAATAATTCAAAATAATCAATTTCAGATCCAAGTGCCCCCCTTCTATAAGTCCATTGACTTTTATTTCATACAGCTAATTTACCACATTTTATAACTTCTTATTTTTTTACATATTTACCTTCTTTTAACATTTTCCCTTTAAATCAAAAAGTCCCCCACAATTATAATTTTCATGTTAGCCACCACATAGTCTAATTTTTGATGAAACAATTTTTCTCTCCTTCCTGTTATATATGCATATAATGCTATATTTTTAGATACATGTTCGCTCCATCTCATATCCACAACAGTTAACCTTCCCAATCCTTTCCAACATTACATAGTATTTTCACTGTTTTTTACACAACACAGCCACTTTAGAACAATGATCATTTCCTAAGTTCCATATTATATCTCCACCCCACAATTTTTCTGTTTGCTGTCTTTTTTCACTTGTCACGACTCTTACATGCTCTAACACAATAATATCACATCATATTTAGCATACCATTTTAGTATCACTATCCTTTTTACAGTGTTAATAATACTGTTCACATTTACTGAAAACACTCTAAAATTATTGCTTTTCTTTCTTTTTAAGTTTAGGGGAAATAGTTTTATGTTTTTGTTTACTTATGCTTAATCTTTCCCCAACTGAATAGTTTTTCTGGGCTTATGTACAAATATCCTTGATCCTCATATTCAGATTTCCACTGGCTAGGAATTCACAAAAATTATTATTATCAATCCCTTCTCCTGACCTCTATTCCTGAACCCCCCCCCAATTTTTCCCCTCCATATTTTTTTCTTCTTCTTCTACATTTTCATCTTCACCTTGTTCACATTCTCCCCAGCCTCTTCCTGCCCTTCCATATGTATGTTTTCTTCCATTTCCCCTTCTTTCTCATTATTTAGTGTTTGCTCTTGAGAATCCATCCAAAAGTGTCCCATTTTTACACAACCTGCATTCAGGCACACACCTTCTTGCTGCATATTCTTTCTTCCCACACTAGTTATGTTGTATGTTGTCACAGTCATTAACTAAATGAGAAAAGTCCCTACAAAAGAAATGTGATTTTGGCTTGTCAGCATATCTTAATGTCCTTCTATGACCAACCACAAAAATAATACTTGGCAAGTGTTTCACCATGTTTTTTTCTAATTTCAAAACAACTTCCAAATCCCACTCTCCATTCCATAAGCCTAACTTTCACAATATTATCAACAATTTTACATAGACCTTGCATACATTTTTTAACAGCTTTTTCTTCCATTCTTCAGTTCTAAACTGCAAAGTAACATTTTTTTAACATTTAAGTTACTACCAGAAAATAATAAAAAAATGGTCCACAGGTAAATGTCCTTATTTTGATTAAACAGTTCCAGAAATGTTATCATCAGTCCATCGGTTTCAAATGTTAAGTCACAAAAGGTTGCTGTCCCAATATTTATAAACGACATTTCTTGAGCTTTAAAATCCACTTTTCTTAAGCTTTAAATCTGAGAACAGTTACCAAATTGTCCCATACATAATATATCCATATATTACACTGTATTTTTGTTCCTATTCTCACAGTTGGTCTTTTCTTTTTAAAAACAGTTGTACTTAAGCATAAGTTTTAATTACTGCATTATCTGCTGCCACAAAAACAGACACCTTCTCAGTTTGTTGCTGGTTCCCCTTTTTACTTTCTGTAACTGCTGCATATGTTTTAACTGCTGCATTCTCTGCTGCTAGATCACCCAATTCCTTTTCCACACTTCCATACTCAACACTGCTAAAAACTTTATCTGCTATCTCAACCATTCAAAGAGCAGAACTGTCACCTGAATCATCCTTCTTGATTAGTTTTAACAGAACATCGTCTGCAAGACTTCCTGACACCAGTTCTGTTACCGGCACCTCTTCAACAGACTTGCTTGCTTCCTTCTTGATGGAGACAATCAAATGGAGCTGATTTATAACATCCACCACACAGGAATCTTAGTTTACATTCTGAAGCTCCATATCAAACAAATTTTTCTCCAAATTCTCACTTTCCATCTGCAAACTCTCCATAGCTTTTCTTTCCTTCTCCTTGCTGCTACTTCCCTTAGACCTCTTCCTTGTTGCTTTAGAGGCCCTGTGGCACCATCTAGCAACATCAAATAGTAGTGGAAGTTCCCCCAATGCCCTGGCCAAATTTCCCCTAGTACCTCAGGTCTCCCTCTTGGAAAGAGTCTTCTAGCCTAGTAAAACTAACCCAGTCAACAAAGTATAAATGCATAAATAAATAAACAATGTATCACTGACAGTAGAAAAAGGATTATACTAGCAAACCCTGACAAACTAAAAGACTAAAAACTACATCAATGAGCACAACTGCCAAACTACACAAAATCCTGACCGCACAAATTTCACACTGATAGCAATAAAAAAAATTAAACCAAAACTTGTTTTGCATGATGGCAAGTCCCGTGCACCCACACACCACCACCACTATTTGATATATTCTAATTTTAAGATCACAACATACTGGGAAAATCCAGGATCTCTTCCTAATCCCCACTGCACATCAGTCTTAAACCAGTTCAACAGCACACAAACCATACATATTCTCACACACTTACCTATCAAACCACACCAACTACACACGATACAACACATATAATCTAAACAAAAACATACATACAGCACTTATCATTCACTCAGTACTGGCATTACTGGCATTACTGCCATTACAAAAAAAACTCCTCTTCTGCCGATTCAAGCAAATGACTACTAAAACCATACACACCCACTAAAACCAACAATACACACCAAACCATAAACATAACCTAATCACATGCACCTAATACACAGAGACATCCACACATACATGTTCACAACCATACACTCATGCAGTTCTGCACTTGCACATAACATCATCCCTTCATTCTCGCAATAATCATATATGTCACATCAACCTTCACCACAAAAAATGCACTCAGCACAAGATAGTACATGCATTTAACATCATGTGTCATGGTACACAAAAACATCAGTCTGGTCTATATGCATGCATTTAGCTCCAACTACTCATACACTTCTGGCAGACTGGGCTGGAGTGTTAAAGTCTTTGTGGTCATGAAGACACAGAATCAACTAAATGAGTTAACAACAACTCGTACATTTGTGCTCATATCATCTCTGTGTTACAGTAGTATCATAGAAGGCACATTTCCAGCACACCTCAGCTTATAATGATGGACAGAGAGAGTAAAACTGAATATTAGGATATATGAAAAAGGCAACAATTAGCAAGCAGGCAGAGAGCATGAGGATCAGTAAGCAAGGTCTGAAGGCTTCACAGCAGGGTAAATAAATAACTGTTGGTATAGAACCATTTTTTAAACAAATAACTTATGAGGAAGATGTGTACATTCATAAGAGCTAAGTAACTAGGGCTCAGAAAGATGCAGAGTTAGGAGGTATGTACATACAGAGTTAGAAGGTATGTAAGTACAGAGGTAGAAGGTATGTACGTACAGAGTTAGAAGGTATGTAAGTACAGAGTTAGAAGTTATGTACGTACAGAGTTAGAAGGTATGCACGTACAGAGTTAGAAGGTATGTACGTACAGAGTTAGAAGGTATGTACGTACAGAGTTAGAAGGTATGTAAGTACAGAGTTAGAAGGTATGTAAGTACAGAGTTAGAAGGTATGTAAGTACAGAGTTAGAAGGTATGTATGTACAGAGTTAGAAGGTATGTAAGTACAGAGTTAGAAGGTGTGTACATACAGAGTTAGAAGGTATGCATGTACAGAGTTAGAAGATATGCACGTACAGAGTTAGAAGGTATGCACGTACAGAGTTAGAAGGTATGCATGTACAGAGTTAGAAGGTATGCACGTACAGAGTTAGAAGATATGCACGTACAGAGTTAGAAGGTATGCACGTACAGAGTTAGAAGGTATGCACGTACAGAGTTAGAAGGTATGCATGTACAGAGTTAGAAGGTATGCACGTACAGAATTAGAAGGTATGTACGTACAGAGTTAGAAGGTATGTAAGTACAGAGTTAGAAGGTGTGTACATACAGAGTTAGAAGGTATGTAAGTACAGAGTTAGAAGGTATGCACGTACAGAGTTAGAAGGTATGTACGTACAGAGTTAGAAGGTATGCATGTACAGAGTTAGAAGGTATGTACGTACAGAGTTAGAAGGTATGTAAGTACAGAGTTAGAAGGTATGCATGTACAGAGTTAGAAGGTATGCACGTAAGTCATGCAGATGATACCTATAAACATGATGTTAGACAGCACACAGTGGACAAGGCAGATGACAGTAGGCAGACACAAATATGGAATATGAGATTGGGATAGAACTACATACAGGGTAGAAGACAGCAGACTGGAGAGTTCAAGTGAAACAAAGTTTTGGATGTAGAAGTTGCTTTCACTGAATGGACCTACATATACAGGGCAATGCAGGCTGTCAGATACTTCAGCATTTCTTACATTTGTACATGGTTACGTAAGCCTGTGACAACATCTCGCTGGATAGGCTCAGACATGTGCACAAAAATGTAAAGTGCCTCAGACTCAGTCTGGGAAGCTGCAGGCATGATAGCTTCACCAAACCATCCATGATCCTGCTGAATCTTTTGAAGTGCCTTCTTAGCATGAGCTGGGGATGCAGCAAAGCCTCTCTCCACTGCAAAAACACATTAATGGTCCATTCACCAGTTTTAACATTTGCTGTATTTTTTTTTTACAATCTTATTTCATTTTTTGAAGTTCTGGGACTAGAAATTACAGGTCTCACCATTCTGATAGGTATAAAATAATAACAATCAAGTATATTACAATTGATTAAGTTATCACATGATCAAACATATAATGATTGCTATTAATTGATCAAAATGCATACAACTGAAACCACAGCACAACTAACAGACAAATAAAAATAATTAAATACCCGACCATAACTCGTATACCAGAACCAACAACAACACAAACATTACACTGTGATAAGACAAACATACATATCTATATATATATATATATATATATATATATATATATATAGTCGGATCTACTTTTATTGAACGAAAGTACTAGCCACCGAATTTAACTTACCTGATCTTAATCCACCAAAACTGCACTTAAATGGACCAATGGTCTGGCGAATTCCTTTCACAGGGAAAGGAACCCCTTGACCACCATGGTGAACTGTGTCCTCTCCTCCATGTAGTGCAATCTTGGAGTTGGTATATTTAAGTAGGGGTGGGCTTAGTTGTTTTCCGTTTTGTTTGGTTTCCATGGTGGTCAACTGGTTCCTTTCCCTGTGAAAGGAATTCTGCAGTCTGTTGGTTCGTTTAAGTGCAGTTTCAGTGGATTAAGATCGGGTAAGTTAAATTCAGTGCATCGTACTTTCGTTCAATGAAAGTAGATCCATACAGTCATACAAACAGATATACTCCAATGCTCAACATGGCAACATGTCAACACTTTCTTACCACCCATTTTATACCTTAAGACACTCACACAAACACACACACACACACACACACACACACACACACACACACACACACACACACACACACACACACACACACACACACACACACACACATTATAACAAATATCTGTTTTTGCAGTAGAGCTAGCCCCCTCCACCACCATGTGAGGATCTTCACCCTACCCCACACCCCCTCCAAGTTACATATACTAACTCCATGATTGCATAGATGGGAAAATCGGACAGCACCTCAAGCACCTGAAATCACAGCAACAGAACTTGGAACCACAGACTAATCTGTTTGATAAATACACTGCTCAATCAGTTCCACTTCAATCATTTCAACTTAGGACTACTTTCTCTACAACATCAGCTGACTGATCACCTGGCATTTAATAATATGTATGTTAACCTAAAAATCATAGTCCCAATGTCCTTGGCCTCTTTAATGTTTGTTAAAATAAAACTATTAAAGCATAACTGATGAATCATTCTTCTTAGTCCAAAGTATATCAATCATAATTCAGCTGAATAAGGTCAGGGAGTTAGCGTGTTTGTGTTTTTTTTTCATTTATTTATTTATGTATATATATATATATATATATATATATATATATATATATATATATATATTTTTTTTTTGTTAACCACAATGTTCTGTTAAGCAGTGCCCATATTCAGGAGAGGACCAGCGAGAAAAACCTAAATCTGAAATACAATATGCCATAGATACCCTTTCAATATATTGTTCAGGCAAATTATTATGGGTCTGAATTTAATATGACATTTATCTTACATACAAGTACAGGACTGACAGCTGACAAATAATGGTCACAGTTACACCTGGAATGCTAGCAGAGTCATAGAAACTTCAGAAATGTTTATAATCATCATATTTGCAGGTGTCTGCAAATTTACTCAGTCATACTTTATCTGTCAAGATAAATGAAAAAAAAGCTAAACTAAATAGTACAGCACCCACAACACAGCCTTGAGTGACACTTCTAGATATTGCTTGTTTTCTAACTACTTAGCAATACAGTTTATAATAAAAAGGACTGCCATAGTTAGCTATGAAGCTGTTTATTATACAGCTTGGAGTAACAAAAATGAAGGTATTTGCAAGAGTTAAGTAGATGCATGTCATAGGTATTTTCAAGTCAGTTGCCATGGTCACTGTACTGCAGAACTCATTTAAGCTGGTTATAGAAGATTTACCTTCAGAAATTCATGCTGTGTTATATCAAGAAGGGTGGTATACTAGTATCTGCATGTAGGAACTATACAATGCATCGTTCAAAGCATTTCTCACCACATTTGTTAAATTAACTGTTCTGCAGTAAAGTATTTTTTTCTCCCTCAAGATTACTGTAGAACAAGACAATGGTACATTAAATTTTAGAGCTGGATTAAACTGCAGAGTAAGTGATTTCAGAGGCTTATGCAATCCATTTTCACAAAAGCCTCAGGGATATTAGTATCACAACCTTTACTATATATATAAATATATGTGTGTGTGTGTGTGTATGTGTATGTGAATATATATATATATATATATATATATATATATATATATATATATATATATTTTTTTTTATATATATATATATATATATATATATATATATATATATATGTGTATATATATTGTTTTTAAGCTAGTTTAATCATATCCTTTCAGCAGTCTCTGAGCACAAGCAACAGCTGTGTAATTACCTGCACACATGGCAGACATCTATGAACTATCCAACTTGCTAAGTGACCTACAAATAACTAACTGTTAAATGACACCAAAATGAAGCCCAGCTATTAACAATATAAGCATGGGTTACATGCAGTCTCTTAATGAATTTAATTGTGCATCACCTGGACATGTCTACCAAAAAGGGATGCATCAGCAAATATGCCTGCCTCCTTCTGCCTAAGAACATTTTTATTTCATTTATTTATCCTTTGTTGAGCTGGTTAGTCCTACTAGGTTAATGGCATGGAATTTATACTACTGGATATTAGAAATAAGCAGTGTCTAGCTGCTTTGCAGGATAAATCGGCGAGCCAGTAAGTGGTAATAACTAAGTTAGAGGATGGTGGCATGCAAAATGAAAGACTTCTGGAGATATTAAACAAGGGAGAAAGCAGGGAAGAATCTGTTGCATCATACAGTGAAATAATGAACTAGGTATTTGGGGAAATGGATGACTGAAATGAGCAGCAACTCAGTAAGAAAGTTGATAATGAAGATACTTTTTCAGTGCCATGTAAGAGATTTGCTAAAGTTGTTGCTGGGTGAAGAGAGCAAGTAAAAGGTGCTGTTAATAATGAGCAATATCAAATAGTCATATTGTGAGAATACATAACACAACTGGTGATGCTACTGAATGGTATTATGTATGGGACAGCTTAAGTTTTTCATTTAGGTTTTTCAGTAAGGGATGTAAGATCTTTTATACATCTCAGTAAAAAATCATTTTGTGACATTACTTTTGAAATTGAAACATTGCTATTGAGATTTCTGACTGAAACTTAAAAATGAAGACTATTTTCCATGAAATAATTACTTGCTTAGTGGACATGGATTGAATTTAAAAATACATTGCTTTGTACAATTTTTAATAGATATTATAGAACAAGATGATGTGCTACAATGTTTAAAACAGTATTGTGAAAATCCAAATAATATAAGAAAAACACCAAAACATGGCCAATATCATAAAACTGACAGAAGACTTTAATGCATAAAGGTAAGCGCTTTCACACAACTGATTGTGCTTCTTCAGACCATAAAAACTACTAAAAAAACAGTATTAATTATACAGGCATCATCACACAATTAATACAAACTAGCCTATCAAAAACACCAACCAATTAAATATAGTACATTCATTTAAAAATACTTCTATCCTTTAAAACAGGCTTGATAGAGGTACGCCCATTAATGCCTGGATACCTCTCAGCTTGTAAGTTGACAATCCAGAACAATTCCCAATTTTCTATGTAGTTCTTGATGTCACCGCCCCAAGCACTAGGTGTAATAGTTTCTATAATCCTGAAACCAAAAATATGTTCCCTTCCTAGCACTATACAGTATATCGCTAAAGCATTATGTGCATCTGATCTATTAATACAATATTGGGCGTATCTCTATCAAGCCTGTTTTAAAGGCTAGAAATCTCTTTAAATGAATGTACTATATTTAACTGGTTTATGTTTTTGGTAGGCTATTTTGTATTAATTGTGTGATGATGCCTGTATAATTAATACTGTTTTTTTAGTAGTTTTTATGGTCTGAAGAAGCACAACCAGTTGTTTGAAAGCGCTTACCTTTATGCATTAAAGTCTTATGTCAGTATTATGATACTGGCCGTGTTTCGGTGATTTTCTTATATTATTTGGATTTTATCATCGCTGTTAAACACCGTTTATCCCTGGGGTGTTTATTGTTCTGTTGAGTATTGTGAAAATGTTGAAAATGTTAAAAAAACAAAGTATGCCAGAAGTATAGGTTCACAGATTCATAGGTAGGTACTACCATATTTCCCCGAAAATAAGACCGGGTCTTATACACTTTCCCCCACCAAAATACACATTAGGGCTTATTATCAGGGGATGCCTTATTTACCCACACCATCCAACAATCTACCTTTATTCATTTATTCATGTACAAAAATCAGCATTTATTAATGAACACAAATCGAAATTTACTCATGTACAAAAATTGACATTTATTCATGTACACAAATTGACATTTATTCATGTACACAAATTGACATTTATTTCATACTTTTCTGTTATTGGACAACAGTTGTAACCCGTTAAAACAGTTGTATTAGAATTCTACATAAACAGTGCACCAAACATTTCAACTTCAGAATATCTGCACCTTGGCTTTCACAGTTATTCAAAAAAAGTCATGTCATCTTCTTCAGGAACATTGTCATAAGTGTCCAACCCCCGAATTTTGACCTGAATTTCTTGTGACTCCATTTCCTGTAGAACCATTGGCCCCAATCTGTCATGCCTGGCAATAGAGTTCTCCTTAAATGAGCACTGCTTGTCCAAGTAGCCTGCTCATAGTGCATTGGCAACACATCTCTCAGTGATTTTATCCCATGACTTTTTCACCCAAGTCACAACCTCTTGCAGGCTAGGCTTCACAAAGTTTCCATGCTGATTTCTCCCCATTCTATTTTCAATGTAGTCATTGAGTTCCATGCACAAATGGTCCTTGAATGGCTTGTTTATTGCAATATCAAGAGTCTGGAGATAGGCAGTCTTTCCTGCAGGAATTGTTATTTGATCTATTCTTCTCTGTGCAAGGAATTTCTTCATTTCTTTAGCGTGGTGAGTGCTGGCTGAATCCCAGACTAGCAGACCTCTTTTGCTACCTTGCAAAACAAGTGGCAACATTACATCGACCCACTTCCTTATAGCTGCTTGTGTGCACCAGGCTTTTTCAGTTTCAGGAATGTAAATGCCTGAAACACGGTCAGTCTTATTTTTCTTGCCCTTACTAATGATTAGAGGTGGGATTTTCTTTCCATCTAGATGAATTGCCAAAATACAGGTAACACTTGCACTCTCGTAACCAGTGGAGGGAATGTAGATTGACAAAGCACCCCTCTGATCAATTGTTGTTTGAGATCCTTGGCCCATAAACACTGCAGTTTCATCCATAGCAATCATGTTGGTGAGTTGGTATTTAGAAAAGTCAATGCCATCAACAAAGGACTTGAATGCAAGTGCACGTTTAATAACTTCACTATCTTCCAGCTTGAACAGTGTTGTTGATCTTCTTAGAGACAGTTCATATCGCTGAAGGAAGCCATCCAGCCAATGCTGTGATGCTTTGAATTCTTCTGGTGATATTTCTAACTGGGGTGCCATTGCAAGGGCAAAAGCTTGGATATCAGCCCTGTGCACAACCAAAGTCTTTGCTCTCCTGTTAGCAATCCACTCACAGATGATGTCTTCCAGCTGAGGAAATAATGGTTGCCAACCTGATCCACACTTGCACTTCTTAGCATTTCCCTCATCAGCCTGTTGACTGAGGTTATCGTACGCTGCACACCATTTTCGGTCCATTCGGAGATCTAACTTCTTCTCTTTGCAGAAAGCCATCAGATTCTTACCCCGGGAGTCTGCCATGATTCTTTTCTTGTAAGCAATGGAATAGTTCTTTCTTTTTGCACTCATCTTGTCTGGGGGTGGGTTAAAATGAAGACTTACTAGACCAGAATGGCAACACAAAATGGCACTGTTTACAAAGAGAAGGCACAACCACAACCATGCACTATCACGTGCTCGTGCTTTATGCACATTATCTGTACATTGACCAATCAAAATACGCCTGCCAGTGTTTATGGGCCAAGGATCTCAACCAAGTGTGAGTGATGGTTAGGGTTACAGTAAGAATATGTGGAAGACTCCCAGGCAAAGAATCTTATGACTTTCTGCAAAGAGAAGAAGTTGGGTTTCCCAATGATCCAAAAATGGTTTTCAGAGTAAGATAACCTCAGTCAAAGGGTGTCAATAATATTATTTTAAAATTCAACACGTACATCATGTGTTGTTGACAAGCTTAACTGGGGCTTATTTTTGGGATAGGGTTTATATCATGACCACCCTGGAAAACCATGCTAGGCCTTATTCTCTGGTTAGGTCTTATTTACAAAGAAATACGGCAGGCTATCTGCCCGAAGGCATTTATAAGCCTAGCCAGAATGTGCTGTCTTTTGCCACCCCCTCAGATTAGTTCCCTGTGCTTCTATCCAGCAGAGTCAATGAAGTGATCCCCGGGGTAAGTTTTCTGTTTCCCATCCACTCATCAAGGTTTCTCTTGAAGAGTGTTAGTGAGGAGTTCTGCCTAATGTAGATTGGAATCTTGTTCCAAAGCATGGGAAGTCTCTGGGACAGGAATCTATCCCTCTAGCATGTCCTATTTATTGTTGTGGTGAGGTTTAGATCCCTAGAGAGTGTGGCTCAAGGGGATATGGTTTTCTTTAGGTGGAGCATGTCCATCAATTCAGGGTTGGACATGGCCTTGTATCTCAGGCAGAGATCACCTCTGAGTAGGCGGTATGCAACCGAGTACAGCTGGAGTTTCTTCAGTCGAGCTGCATAGGGCATCTGTCTGAGGCTAGTGATCCTCTTGGTGAGGTACTTCTGTGGTCTTTCCAGCTGTTGCAGGTGTCTTGTAAGGTACATCCCAGATGGGGCATTGTACTCTATGATGGGTCTGATGAGTGATGAGTAGAGGGGCACAATGACCTCTTTTGATCTGGATGCGAACCCTTTTGTGATTAGGTGGGCCACATAGAAGGATTTTCTAACCACTTTGGCAATGTGATTATCAAAGGAGAGATTGCTATCTACTTGGGTCTCCAGATCCCTTATTACATCTTCTGTATTTAGGGGGCTACCATCTATGTGGTAGCTTGTGGGTACTTTGTTTTTTTCAAAGGGGATAACTATGCACTTTTTGGCATTTAGCTTGAGGCTATGATTTTGAAACCAGGTATCCGTCTCAGTGAGACCCTTTTTGAGGATGTCAGTGTCAGCTGGAGAGTCAATTATAGCCCCTAGTTTTCAGTCGTCTGCGAACTTGGTCAGCCATAGTCCTCCTGTGCTTGCCTGTACCTCTGAGAAGTATATGCCATACAAGAGGGGTCCTAGGACTGAGCCCTGGGGAACGCCACTTGTAACCGGTTTAGAGTTAGACCTAGCTCCCGCAACTCTCACCATGCGGGCTCTGTCCATGAGCCAGTTAGAAACCCATCTTGTGACATAGGGGTTTATGTTCAGGCTGGTGAGTTTATCTATAATACCAGAATGGGGAATGGTGTCAAAGGCCTTTGCGAGGTCTAGGTAGGCTGTTTGTACCACCTTTCCCTTGTCTATAGCCTTGGTAACTGTCTCAAAGATGTCCACCAGGTTTAGGAGGCATGATCTGCCCTTAAGAAAGCTGAACTGGGTAGGGTCCAGTGTTTGGAGGTTCCCAATGTCTCTGTTAATGAGTTCCATGATGATGCACTCCATAGCCTTGCAGACCAAGCTAGTCAGGCTTATAGGGCAATAGTTACAGTGGTCTGTTGTGGCTCCACCTTTGTGGAGTGGAATAACCGTTGCTGTGCGCCACTCTATGGGTACGTAGCCTGTGGAGAGGCTGAGTTTGAACAGTGTGTTTAGGTGAGGGGTTAGTTCATCTTTGAGCTCATGTAGGATGCAGCCTAGGACACCATCCAGTCCCATTAATGCTGTGTTTTTGGCTTTGGAGAGGGCTGTTTTAACCTGAGTGTCTGTGATTTCAGGGGCTCTTCATTCTTCTGGTATGTTTTTGGGCCCTTTTGTGGGTGAGAGGGGGGTAAAGTTTGCACTGAACCTGTCTGCCAGGATATTGGCAATATCGGTCATTTCAGTGTATTTTGTGCCATTCTGCACTAACCCCGAGCAGATCTGAGCATTGCCACTTAGATTCTTGACATAGCTAAAGAATGCCTTGTGGTTATCTTTGGAGTCCTTGACAATTTTTCTTTTGAAGCTAGCCTTGCATGACTTTATGAGGGATCGTAGTTTCTTGCTGATACCGGTCAGGGATGTCTTCCCTTCTTTTGCTCTTTTCTGTACTAGTTTCCTCCTCCTGTTGTATAGCTTGTCTATGGCAGGAGTCCACCAGACTGGTTTCCTTTTCTTGAAGCAGTGAGTCTTGGTTTTGCTTGGGATAGCATGATCCATGCATTCTTGTAAGTGTTCATAGAATGCATTAGTAAAGGATTTTCCAGCTTGGACAGCTTTATCCTTTAGCGTGGGGGCTTTGAAACTTTCCACCTCGGTCTTAAGTAACATGAAGTTTGCTTTTGAAAAGTTTTTCACAGTGGTTTCTTGACCGGGGTTGGGGGTGGTCGTCCATGTTGGTGATGACCAGGTCCAATATGTTGTCACCTTTGGTGGGAGTGTTGACCAGTTGATCCAGGGCATTTGAGTTTATAAATTCTAGGAAATGTTGGGCAAGGGAGTCAGTACTTGAGTAGCTCTCCCAGTTAATGTTTGGGTAATTGAAATCACCTAATATTAGGGTGTTTGGTAGGACCTTTATGTTTCCCAGTATTTCCAGAAACACTGAATGGGGTCCTGGGACATGGTGGGTGATCTGTAGCAAGCTACAATTTGAATTGCAGTTTTGCCCGTTGATAGTTACATGTGGATGATCTCTGAAGCATCGTGCTGTGGAACTGACCTGGAGGTGTGGGTATCCTTGATGAATATGGATATGCCCCCACCTTTTGTATTTTGGTCCGGGTTCTGTGGCCAAAATGTATGGTATAAGTTGTAGCCTGGTAGTGCTGGGGTGCGCTCTGGAGCCTTAAACCAGGTTTCTGTTACTGCACATATACCAATTTTTTTCCATACTGAGGAGTGCCTAGAGTGCCTGCATTTTGAGGTTTAGACTTCTGGCATTGAGTAGCATTACCCTCAGTTTTTTCTTATTTGGTCTATTTACAGTGGTTGGTTTGTCTTTTGAGCCTTGCCTAAAAAAGGTACTATGGGAGTGGCAAGAGCCTTGGCCAGTATTCAAAAGCCTAAGAGTGACAGGTGCAAGCCATCTCTAGTGAAGCAGCGTGGCTTGTCGAGCATGTCATCCCAGGCGGACAGACAATGGATCCCCCCTTTGAATGACACCAGAAACTTAGCCAATTGTTGAAATTAAGAATTTTTTTTTTTATACCGTGGTATCATTCTTGGTGAGGGCAGGATGCTACTCAGGGTCAGGGTCATACCGGCCTGGGCTACATGATCAGAGAGCTCTTCCATGTCTCTTTTCATGTAGTTCAGGGAGGTATAGCTCAGATCATTCACACCAACATGGACAATGACAGAGTCATATTTGTACTTGTTCTGGAGTGACCTGAGTGCTTGTGTTATGTGGCGGATCCTGGCACCTGACAGGCAGCTAACAGTAACCTTCTCCTTATTCAGCCTAGTGAGTGGGATGTCAGTGTGCCTGACTATAAAGTCACCTATTACTAGTATGTTGGGTATATTATTTTGCCTTAAGGGCTGTGATTGCATGGCACACTGGTTTTGTGAAGTATGTGTTTTATGGTTTGTGTTGGGGGGTGGAGGTTGCTTGGATGTTTGATTTGGAGGTCCCTGTTGATTTTGCAGATTTTTATTTAGAGCCTCCTAGTATGTTTTCATGTATTTATGTGTGTTTTTTGCCAGTGCTGGTTTAATGGGTCTATGTGAGACTGGTTATGTGACACAAGTATTTCCCTTCTCCTCTTGACTGTCTGATCCAGTCTTGGGTTGAGAGAGCTTAGCCTCCTGTTTGGCTGTATAATTGCATCTCTCACATGTATTAGTGTTTGGTGGTAGGAGGAGAGGGTTGTCTGTGTACGTGAGGCAGTTGTAACATTGCCTCAAAATGCACAGATTCACCAGTTGGACTGGAGAGTACACCTGAAACTGCCCTTTGGACATGCCTGGATAGGTACAGTGAACTGTTTTACTGAATGGCTGGTAAGGTCAAATAGAGAGCCTTGTTCTTTTGTACAGTATAGGGGGTCTAGTGCTAGGCTTTATAAATGCTTGCTATGAGTTTTGAGCAAGTGCTGGGCTGAGAAATTAATGGTTTGAGTGCTTAAGTTGAAAGTTTGTCTAGTTCCAAGGGAAAAATTGAAGAGGAGACTTTGTGGAGCAGGGAATACTTATACCCTAGCTAACTGGGGTTCATATTACATTGTCGAATGACAACAATTTTGAATGTTCAGAAGAGCAAAACTGCCAAATATCAAAACTTTTATTGTGGGGGGCTGTGCCCCCTACACTCCCCACTAAATATATATATACCAACTCCGAGATCGCACTACGGTGAGGAAAGGGTAAATATTCCAATCTTCACTGTACTGCGATCTCGCAATTTGAACTTTGATATGCAGCAGTTTCACTCTTCTGAGCAGTCAACATTGTTGTCATTCAACAACGTAATAGGAACCCGCTAACCAGTGCTGCCCAGCATGCAAAACTGGGCAAATGTGTTTTTATAGCAGGGAAATGGAAGAGATAGAAATTAGTCCAAAATGGCCAATAAACTACTAATTTCTGGGCTGATACCAGTCCTCCAGGTAAAGATAGGCCGCTCAAAGCTCCCTTCTCTCACAGATGAACAGAGAATCTTCCTTCTATCCAAGTAAAGTATGGGGAAACACAGAGACTTGAAACACAGCCCTGAATTCAGCACTAACCTGAAAACTGGATTATACTAGCTTAGAATGGTGGGAAACAAATATTTTTTTTTGTTTTGTTTTTTTCAGAAAATAAAGCAGATACAA
Source organism: Protopterus annectens (assembly GCF_019279795.1). Classification (NCBI taxonomy): domain Eukaryota; kingdom Metazoa; phylum Chordata; order Ceratodontiformes; family Protopteridae; genus Protopterus; species Protopterus annectens. Next base: position 560,438,922 of record NC_056728.1, on the reverse strand, counting down.
TTAAAAAACATTTTAAATGCACAAAAAAGGATACTTATTTTTATATATCTCAGATCAGAGTTTTAGTCAATGCCCCTAGTAATAAAGTAGGAAGAAACACAAATACAGTAAAAGCAGATGAATAAAGTGCATTTTGTTATATATATAAAACAATAGAAAATGAACAAACTGATTTAAACAAGTTACTGAACTGAGCCCTGTTCCAGCAGTCTTCAATCAGACAAGTTCTAACTGCACACTCCTGTCACTAGGGTGCAGGGGAACCTTCTCCAAAAAAAGATGGCCTGGATCAGTGCTCAAGTTATACAAACAAAGCTAGATGCAGCAGGCCTGAATCTGGTCTATGCTACAGCAACAAGGTACACCAATTTCAGAAATAAATAGTTCAAATAAGCAGGCACAAAAAGCCTGTGACCAGAAATTCCCAGCTCAGAAGGGCAGAATCCAGCATCTCCTCCCACAAGAGTGCAGATCACAAACCTTCTTAATGTAGAATAACTGGCCTAAAGCCCAAGTGCTTAAACCAGAACTAATACACTTTTAGAATAGCAGACACTGAGCCTTCAGTCAGCAATTCCTAGCTTAGAAGGATGTAAGCTACATGCCCTGCCACAACAGTTTAGACCACAAACCTTCTTAATGTAAAATAACTGGTATGAAGCCCAAGTGCTTAAACCAAAAGACTTAGAATAACAGTTACAATTTAATCAGGCTACTACCAAGCAGTAATAAATGTAGCAGAATAAATAAAACTGAGTACTTTTAAGAAGAGGGAAAAGCAAAATAAAGTAGGAGGAAACACAAATACAGTAAAAACAGATTAATAAAGTGCAATATTTTGTTAGTAAAGTGCAAGGAGAGAGGAAGGAAGAACCTAAGTGGGTTGGCCTTAAATCTTCTCTCTGTATTAAATAGAGTGAACACTAGACTCAGAATATGAACTCACTGTACTCGGTTAAGTGACCAAATGAGATGGTCCAAGGAGGAGTGTTCAAACACAGACTTACAGGCGGGGCAGGCAATTCAAGAGTCACCAACACTAGCACCAAGACAAGAACAGGGAGGGTGGGTAGAGAACTAACTGCAGAGAGACACACAGCACACTAATCAGTGAACCAATTATGTAACAGAAAAATAAAATACAGTACTTTTAAAACTGCTAGTTTGCATTTAGAAGAATAAAACAAAGTACTGCAAGTTTGCACTTTACTTCAGCTTCTAATGCAGGTGATTGTAGCCAACCAAGTCACTCAGAAATTGAGCATAAAATGCTCAATATATGGATTGCTTGTTGGGAAAAGGATGTTACGTTAAGTATAAAACAAGATGTTGTACAACATTTACCTGATATTATATTTATATAAGATTTCAGAGGTACTTTAAGATATCAGGGGCAATGTAAAATGCATTATTTCTATTAGAGTATGGTTCACTTAATACATGAATGTAGAAAGGTTAAATGCAATTATTGTGGAGAGACTAATTATACCATGAGCAAATGTAAAGCAGAAAACATGTTATGTGGAAAAAGAGGTAATTTTGTTTTGATTGTGTACAAACACATATGAACATGGGACAGGTAAGGCCACTCTATAAATAAATGGATAGGTTATTTCAAGTACAAAAATTGAAATTTGCTAGGCTTAAAATGGCCTGCAAAGACAGCTAACCTGGCACTTAAATATGAACCTATGAACACAGAGGATAGATGAAGACAAGAAAAGTGAAAAAGAAACAAAAATGATAGGTAAACTAATAGAACAAGTAAAAATAGACAAGAATGTTGGCAAAAGTGAGGATCATAAAATAACATTATTCAAGAGAAGGATATGCATATGGGCTTACAAGAGGTTGAAATTAGAATAAGTAATATGTTTGAGCAATTATCAAATAAGCAAGCAGATGAATCAAGAAGGGGAAGAGGAAGAGTTTGTAAGATAGAAAGGAAGGGTTCTATAGGACAGAGAGTTAGAATAAAACACAGAAGTTTAAAACATATCCTCAAAGTTTAAAAACAAACCAAAGGAACAATAAAAGAATGGCAGCAGTTAATGTGAATAGTTGGGTGAATAAATAAGAAGGATAACAGTTTGTGAATGGTGCACACGTTTCTATTTTGACATCATTTGTTTGAAAAAAATATGCACTTTGTTACTTTATTAGATAAACAGCAAGTTGAACAGTTATGGGGAAATAACATTGGGTGAAACTTGGCAAATTAATAATGTTCAGGAGATGTGTTTTTGTTTGCTGAAACTATTAAAACATTAGATGTACATATTGCTAGGGCTGGAAGAATAACAATGGTAGATATTAGATGGTGGAGTATGGTTTTAAGGTTGCCAGGGATATATGTGTATATTGAAATAAAAAAAGAAATAATTATTTGAAGAAATAAAACCTGATTCTATGATTAATATGAATATTATCATGATGGGAGATTGTAATTGTGATTTAAGGTGTTACAAATAAAGAAAGGTGAAATATGATGTGAGAAGGATGCATAAAATATTAAAAGGTGATGACATGCAGCTATGGAATAATAAAGATTTTGCATACAAGAGAGGTATACTGAAAAAAGAAATATATTTCTTTATAACAGATATGAATCTTATGGAAATTGATACTGCTCCATTAATTACATGCTTTTTCAGATCATGTGAGTATTTGGATAGATGTGTGGGTGAATTATGAAATAATAAGAGATAGGAAGAATATAAAAGATTAAAAGGAAAAAGAAAATTAGAAGTCGAGCAAATGAAAAAAATAATTTAGACAGTTATGGAAGGAACGTTGCTTTATGAGATAGTACAGTAAATCTGGTACAGAATGGCAGTTTATATTTAAAGAAAAGTATAAAAAGGAGATATTTGTGGGTAGAACTGCACTTAAGGAAAAAAAAGAAGGAAAATATTTTAAAATTTGATAATAAATACATTAGATCATTTAGAAATACATGATAATGATTATTTTTTGTGATAAAAATAAGTTTAAGAAAAGAATAAAGAATAAAAAAATGTTAGGGAATTACTGTATAAATAAAGATATTGTGTAAGAGGTAGAAAAAAGAAAGTATAACCTTTTTTGACAAAAACGTCTAAAAATGATAGTTATACATTTAGGGAATTAATGGATGAGAAGGTGGTGGTAAAAAGTAAGCAGAACAATATAATGATCATTATAAAGAAAAACATAAAAGAAATGTGTAAGGAAGATATATGAATGTTGGTGGAATGTGAGCAAAGTAGTAGACAATTTGCAAAATAATATCACAGTTGAGCTAAGTAATATACTTAGTAAACTGAAGGAATATTTTTAGCAGGGAAAGATGATATAGGTTATGATATATATAAAAGATTTACAATAGAGCAAAGAAAGATTTTTATCAAAGTATTAAATTAATGGTATGAGAATGACATACATGATAGTTGTTTATGTGATGGAATTATTACATTTATTTTGAAAAAAGAGGTAAAAGGTAATATAAAATTTAGGGATGCATTACATTGAATAATGCTGATTATAAAATATTAAAGAAGATAATTAGGCTGAGATGTGAGGATATTTTGAGTGGAATTATATAATCAAGTATACTCAGAATGAAGGGTAGAAGGAATAATGAACTTTTAATTTTAGTTAATGAGACGGTTTCTGATATTTTTATCTAAAGAGTGGTGGAAAGATAATGGTGGAAGTGTGAGTCATGAAAGCTTTTAGCAATTTTATTACATGATGTACACAAAAGGGGAAATAGTAATGGTATTAAAGAAAGCATACAATAATTCAAAACTTAGAGGTCTATTAAGTGGTTAGTTTACTGAGCAAATATATGTGAAAAGGGATTTGAGACAGGTGTGACCCATTAGCAGTACTGTTTTCCTTAATATGAATACTGTAGTGTGTTTATGTTGAGATTCCAGATTTTATGACATATGGTAATACAGTTATTGTTATATCATTTTCAAAAATGCTGAGCAGCGTCCAAACCCATTAAGCTGAGTTGTGCAGTCCTTAAGGTGGCAAATGCTGAGCAGTCAGTGCTGAGCAGTGTGCAACCCTGCTTAGCTGAGCTGAATACTACTTAGAATGGGACTTCTTAGCAATGCTCAAGCCAGCTAAGCAGACCTGAGAACTGCTAAGTATTGTTCAGACAGGTTCTGTTTAAGCACTGCTTAGCTTGGCTTAGCAGTGCTTAGCAAAACTGAGCTAAGGGCAAACATGCATTTTCATTTAAAAAATAAGCTAGAATTGAATATTAATTACTCATTACTTATAAGTATTATTAAGTGTATATATTTTACTTCAGCAATGACTGACAACGTCGGTGAGGTATATTATTTACCCACGGTTGTTGTGGTTTACTTATGAGAGCGAAGCCCAAGTGATTAAATAAAGGCAGCTATGGGTAAATCTTACTATACCACAACCACGGGGTCAGTTATTGCTATAATAGAATGCCATTATTTAAGAGAAAATATTTACTTTTCGTAAATAAATGTCTTTGTATACCAGCACCGTGCTCTCCTTACAAGTTTTTCCAGTATCTGGGGGCTTTTTCTGATGTACTGTGCATGCATATGGGACTTGTGTTCCAATGCATATCTTGTACATCAGTGCTTTGCAAAGGAAGCAATGCCGAAAAAAAGGTCTCTGTTGCTCCATTTTTGTTTTCTGTTTTTTTTTTATGCAAAAATAAAATGTCGGACAGTTTAGGGGTAGGAGAGAAAGAGAGAATAGAAGAAATATAAGGAAAATCAGATACATGTCTTTAGTACTGACTAAAATATCTTATTTTTTAGTATAGTCTCCATCCTGTCTCTCTGCTATGTCCAGAATCTGGATTATGCTTTTTTGTTAAAAAATATATAAAATTATAGTATATAGCAATGGAATAGAGTCAGGGCAACCAGACCTTTTTCCATTGGTATATGCTAGGATTTACAATGAGCAGGCTGATTGGGCTGAACAATCAGCATGCTCATTTTGGAATATCAATGACCAGTCATTGTATAATTTACATGACCTCCCACTATGTGCTTTCATTACATTACCATGGGGTGTGACTGTTCTGTATGGGACACTTGTGTTTAAATGGGGGTTTTTACCTTATGTCTCCACTGGCACTGGGAGTTTGGATCAGCTACACTACCCTGGTTGACAAATATTAATTACTACATTATTAAAGAAAATAAAAAATATAAACTGCTTTCCCATGTAAAAGCTAAATGTCCTGCCTTGGTATGCAAACCGTGCACCTACTACAGTGCAAGTTGTGACTCTAACCACTAAGATAACAGAGCTGTTCAAACTTCAGCTATACATTTGTATATAGCTTCTTCTATAGCTGAAAATTTGGACAGTTGTCTTAGCTAACAGAGTTGTCCAAATTTCAGCTATAGAAGAAGCTATATACAAATGTATAGCTGACATCCAGACACCTCTGTTAGTTTACTGGTTAGAGTCACAGCTTTAATGTAATAGGTGCATGGTTTAAATAACAAGATAGGACATTTAGCTTTTATATGGGAAAGCAGTTTTATTTTCTTTTTTCTTTTATTTAATTTATTTTATTTAATGATGTAGTACAGTACTTTCACAATGCAGGGGGTGTGTCACAGAAACTGTCACATACCCATTACATTCAGTTCCCATTCATACTGTCAGTGTCTGCAGACACTGTTTTCTAAATTAAAGTGCCATACGGCACTTTCACAATGGAGGGTGTGTGTGTGACAGTACCTGTCACACACCCCTTGTATTTATTTAGATTGCTATCAAACTATTTCAATGTCCGCTGACACTGTTTTCAGCTGGTTTGCACACTGCTCAGCTTTGCTCAACATTTTTGAAAATGGTCCAATGATGGCAAAGGGCAGGGATATGGCCTTATTTAAACAGTGCAGGTGGGAATACTGGCAGGAAAGTGATGAGATTAAAACTACCAACATAGCAATTGCAATAAAACCCAAATTAAATGTCATGCTGCTAAGTGCTAGGAGTCTAAACATAAAACTGCACTCATTGCAAACAGTCTTAACCATGGAAAATGCTGACATTTGCACAATCACAGAATCCTGGCTCAAAGCTGTGGAGAGCACCCCAGCCATAGCTGGTTACTCATCCTATCATACATTCAGATCCCGAACTGTGGGTAGTAAAGTCAAAGGAGGTGGAGTTTACATTCGGACCCCAAACTTTGGGTAGTAAAGCCAAAGGAGGTGGAGTTTCAATATATATTAAGCACACACTTCCAGGATAGTCAACTTGTATGACGCACAGGAGACACTCCAGGTGCAGTTAACCATTGACAAGACCCCTATACAAATCACAGCTACCCCTATACAAATCACAGCTAGCTACCGGCCCCCAAATCTGACCCAAGATACCCAAACTGCCTATCTAAATCTGTTTGAATTTATCCAGATTCAACCCTTTACCCTGATTCTGGGTGACTTTAACTACCTAAACATAGACTAGAAGTACTACTCAGACCAGAACACAAATGGCTAGAGATTACTCGATTTTGTCAATGCAAATGTTTTGGAACAGCTAGTCAATACCCCACAAGAGGTGATACTATCCTGGACTTGGTATTAATCAACATGAGTAACCACTGCAGCATCGCTACAGTATCATCCTCCCTTGTAAGATCAGACCATAAAGCGGTCATGTTTGAAGTCACCATATCCCGTGACCCCCCCCCCCTCTAGCTAGGGTCAAACAAAAAAAAATTCCAAAGCTGATTACAGTCTCCTAATGTATGGTATAAACAGCTTCACAGTCCCCTCCCTCTCTCTAGGAACTGGCATCAGTATCCAAAACTCTATCAAATTACTATATGGACATTTATACAGATGCATGGAATCAGGAATACCTGACAGGACTAAATCATCCTCCGCAAGGAAGAGTAAACCTGTCTGGTGGACATCTGCAATAAATAAACTCTATAACAAAAGAAAAAAGTGCTGTCCAGGACCAAGAAGGAGCAGGTGCCCAATTGGAAGCAATCTCTCCTTAGCCTAAAGAAGCATATAAGAGCACTAATGAAATCCTCCAAAGCAAACTTTGAGTCCAAATTGGCCATATCTACTAAGGCCTTCTTCACATATGTCCTTATTCTCAAAAGTAGCACCCAGATCTGTTTAGAACTGGTGGCCAAGGGCACCACATATGCAAATGCCTTAGATATAGCAAACCTGCTGGCTGACAGATTCAGTGAAAATTTCACCCCTCTGTCCCCCCATCAGTAAATCAGGACATTCCCAGTACCTGCCTCCTTCCCCTTATATTTAGGGATCAGGCCATCACAAAATATACAGCCTCCATGGGACACAATCACATCCCAGGATGCATCCTACATGAACTCAGGCAGGAACTTACAGCAGCATTAATAGCCCTATTCAACCAAAGTCTGACTACTGGCTTTGTCCCAGCTGAGTGGAGGACAGCCATTGTCATCCTTTTACACAAAGGCGGAGCATCCACCGATATGGGAAATTATAGATCCATCTGCCTAACTAGCCTGATCTGCAAGGCCATGGAATGGATTATCATGGACCTCATTAACAAGGATATTGGCAACCTCCAAGCACTCGATCCCACACAGTTTGGCTTTGTGAAGGGGAGGTCATGACTGTTACATTTGGTCGATGTTTTTGAGACAATCACCAAAGCCATGGATTAGGGGAAGATAGTTAACACCACCTGCCTTGACTACTGGCTTTGTCCCAGCTGAGTGGAGGACAGCCACTCTCATCCTTTTACTCAAAGGTGGAGCATCCACTGATCTGGGAAATTATAGATCCATCTTCCTAACTAGTCTGATCTGCAAGGCCATGGAATGGATTATCATGGACCTCATTAACAAGGACATTGGCAACCACCAAGCACTTGATCCTACACAGTTTGGCTTCGTGAAGGGGAGGTCATGTCTGTTACATTTGGTCGATGTTTTTGAGACAGTCGCCAAAGCCATGGATTAGGGGAAGACAGTTAACACCACCAACCTTGACCTGGCCAAAGCCTCTGACACTACTCTCCACTCGGCATAATAGACAAACTCACTCAACTAGGCATCAATCTGTATGTTACCAGATGGGTAGCTAACTGGCTCACTGATAGAACCCACCTAGTCAAGATAGGGAAAGCCATCTCAAGCAGGAGACCCGTATCAAGTGGCATACCCCATGGTTTGCTCTTGGGGCCTCTGTTATGTGGGATATACTTTTCTGAAGTGCAGGCCAAAACCAGTGGGCTATAGTTGACCAAGTTTGCAGATAACTGCAAGCTGGGAGCTGTCATCAATTCCCCTAGTAATGTGAACATCCTCCAAGAGGGTCTCACCCAAACAAATGACTGGTGCCAGAAACATGATCTCAAGCTGAATACAAAAGAATGCATCATCATCCCCTTTGTGATGACCGCACAAATTATCACATTAATAACAATGTCCTAAGCATGATGTCAGTTGTGAGGGATTTGAGCACCCAGATTGATAGCATCCTGATTTTTGACCACCATGTTGCTTCAATTGTATGGAAACCTTCCTACATGGCCCACCTCATAAGTAAGGGTATCTCATCCAGGGACAAGGAGGTCATAACATCCTTCTTCCCTTAAAAGGCTCATTATTGAGTAGAACGCTCCATTCAGCATGTACCTGACAAAGCGCATGCAACAGCTGGAGAGACCACAGAGGTTACTCACCAGGAGAAGTCAGGCGTTCAAAAATCTACCATACACAGATAGGCTAAAAGCCCTATCCCACCACTCTGTGACATACAGACTCCTTAGAGGTGACCTCTGTCTGGCATACAAGACCATGTCCAACCTAGCCCTGAAGGAGTTGCTGCATATCTGTACGACAAACTAAACTCACGCAACCTGCACGCAAGACCTTAACCTGCTTTGTGACATGAATAGAACTTGTTTGTGGGATAGATTTGTATCCCAAAGATGCAGCTGACAGTGGAATAGAGTCCCTCTCCATGTCATGCAGAGTATCTCTCTAGGCCTCTTTAACATGAACCTGGATGACTGGATGGGAAACAGAGCATACACCCATGGGATCCCACCTGTGTCCCTGCTGGACAGGGGATACAGGTGCTGACTTTGAAGGGACATGGGCAAAAGTCTTGTCTAAGCCTATAAGGGCCTCCAGACCAATAGCCTAGTATCATCCTGTGAACCTATGAACCTATTACAATAGACGTTTGCTGTAATTATTTCAGACTGTCCTGCAGTGTTGTCTGAAATTATTCCCTGTGAGTCTGAACTCTGTAGTTACTGTATGGATTGAGTATTGTCTTGTTCCTTTATTAGTTATTATTAAATATAGGTAAACATTGTAATTGTGTCTGGTCTGTATAGAACTAAGTAAGCTTTTAGAGTACTTGCATGTGTATTCAGAGACAGTGTATAGCCCACACCAACAGACTCGATCTTAGTCACACTTAACATTTGGCTAATAGGCACATCACACAGTAGGATTCGTCACCCTTTGGTAAGGGCCATACAGTAGCTAATAAAGAGCTGGATTGTGGCAGTTGCAACTACCTTTAAGTGTGGGCAAAAAGGGGCCATAGCTGCTAAACCTGTTCCAGCCTTTCTCAGGAGTGTGTGGGTGCGTGATTCATAAATCAAATGTCAACGTGTGTGTGTCAGCTACTTGGGCAGGGACACAAAGTACAGGTTGGACAGAGAAGGTGATGGATGTTTTAGCTTGGGCACCCAGCTGAGATGTTAACCATATAGCTGTGCCCATGGCGAGTCTTATTGGGGATCTGGAGAGAGAGGGAGAAACCACCCCCCCAGACTGACTGTGATCTCTGTGTGCTCTGAAGGGTAATTGTACTTTACTGTGTGTGTATTTGTCATCCCCCCATTGTGTACATCCCTCACTGGTGGTAGTAGTGATGATTGAGGCTCCTTGATTACTGGGCCAATGCAGGGGGATCACACTAACAGTATGTACTGGTGGATAAAGCTGGCATATCACATCATCTACCATCCTTGAACTTGTCTCAGTCTACCAATGTCATACAGGATTATTTCACAGATTGTCCAGGTCTCCCTGACTATTCCTGACATATTCTGTCTAGGTCAGTGTGTACCCACACCTGTATCTGAATGCCTGACATCTATGGCCAGCATACCTGGTGAGTCCCTGCAGCAGGACAGCAGATTATAGGTACTAACAGTGGGGGGATGCTGGCTCTGGCTCAGCAGCAGTGCATACATACTGAGCATGCATCGTAAGGGAATGGATAGAGTACCAGATATTTATGTACCATTACTGTGTCCCCATGGGTCTGGCATGTCACAGACACATTCCCCAAACTCTGTGGATAACCATCATGTATTCTCCACCTGGTGTGTGGGAATAGACATTTGTCTGGCGGGGGGGGGGGTCTTCATCTATCAGGCACATGTACCCATTTTGCAAATATCTGGGTACTGCATATGTCAGACACCTATGAGGAGGTCACTCTACACCACATATGCACCACTCTCTGTTATTGTGTACCCCAGATGTTCCTGTAATGTCCACATGCACCTGTAGTAGCACTCACCTATTTGTCAGATGTAGGCTGGATGGCATGTTATAGTAACATTGCCCATAAGGGACACCCAGCGGTTGATGGCAGTGATGTCTGTGGCCACATAACAACACAGTCTATCACAGCAGTCAGGCCATGTCTGGTAGTCCTGGTACCATCTGAGGTTATTAGGCTATGGCCCGTGAGCATACATATGCCTAGCTCACATGTTAGCACATGTGTATGCAAGGCAGCAGCTGATATCCCCATCCATCAGGGACACGGGTGGTATCACAAGGGTATATGTGCTATTAACCATCCAGTTGACCAGGTTATGCCTGCAAAGGTTTAGGTAGCTACGCTGCCTGTTGTGGACAAGGTGCCCATTACATTGCAGGTTGCTTGTGTACGACACACGTGAGCTGTCCACAAGGCAGTCCAGGTCACTCACCGCATTGAGTGTGTGTGTGTGTGTGTGTGTGTGTGTGTGTGTGTGTGTGTGTGTGTGTGTGTGTATGTGTGTGTGTGTGTGTGTGTGTGTGTGTCTGTTGCCACAATGTGGGGTCTGTGATTGCCATGCTTGCCAAAGTGACATAACCCCTGAGGAGTATCCATGACACCGGGTAGAGGGTTGGCATTATAGCCTAATACCAAGACATGCCATTCAGCATCTACATTGGAAAGCATGTTTATATTAATGTTAATTTTACATTTTAATATTAATGTTACTTTTATTTACCGATGTAGTTATTGACATTTGCATGGAACATTTGCCAGACATGAACAAATATAAACCAGATGCATTTAATGTTCGTCAAAAAGGTCAAGTTTAAGTATTGCTGAGCAGCTTTGCACAGTGTGGCATGGTGCTCAGCAATGCTTAAATGAAATACGAGGTATATACAGCAGTCTAACAGTAGATCCTTACTGGCTGAATGATTAGGGCACCGAGACTTGTACATTAGGTGCAAGGGTCGAATTGTGACCATTCGGCTTTTTAGACGTTATAAGGAAATGTTGTAAATGTTTAATTTGTTTTGTATAATATGTTAACTGTGGTGGTCCAGCTTGACCAGAAGCCCATTTACAGTGTAGACCCAAATATAAAAGCCCCAGTTACATACAAATGTCCAAAACTATTACACTTACAGGAAAAGATAACATAGTTAAATGTATATGTTTCGGAAATATAATAAAATAGATGCACCTAAGAATGAAGTAACATTACTGAACAACCGTGGCAGGTGGTGACTTCAAATCAATGGGGGGCTGCAGGAGACAGGTAAATGGGTGGGGTCGATGGGAAGGGGTGTGGCCAGCTAGAAAGGGGACGAGCTATGCTCAAAACCACAAAAACTGTAACTTTAATTAAATACGCTACCCTGGGTGCCAAACTGTCATTATGAGAGTCCAATCAAGACAAAATGAAGTGTAGAAGAAAAAAAATATTTCAATGCATTGGCTGCATGACAGCTTATTTAATAGCTAGATGGAAACAAAAAGGTTGTGAGGCATGAAAACATAAATTACTTTTTAAATACATTACTGGAATGCCAGTCAAAAGCAAGTATAAGAAAAATAAGCAGCACTCAACTCAAACCACTTCTACTTGCACTGCAGTTCTAATTATAATTTATATTCAGCTTTATTAAAGTACCAAGTAACATGCTGAAGGTAGCAACCTCTGTGATACCCCCACTTGTAAAAATGTTTCTTATCCAAAAAGGACCTGCTGCCTGACAGCTATCTACTTGTTTCATGGGGAAAACATGATCAAAGTAAAAAATGAAAAGCAAAAAAGAAACAAGCTCAAGATACATTGCTTAAAAGATTACCGTACAAGTAACGGACCACACAATATAGATTGGCATTCTGTTTCATTTACAGATAAAGCCTGCAAAGATGACTGCAAGTCTCCAACAAATGTAATGAGCTTCTTAAAATAATAATGTAATCTTGTCCTTTTTTACAAATACTGTCATATGCATTTCAATGCCCAAGGCTTATACATTATCTAGTTATGCAAGTATTCTCTGCATGGCAACAGAAAGGCTTTCACTGTTGGCAGTTCTTTAACAGTATGCTTATTAAAGCTTACTTGCATCTTACAATCTCAGACAAGCTTACCTGGTTGTCATTAAAGCATTGCTACTTAAACACAGAGCAACAGGCATTTTCTGAGTAATAATAAGCATAAATCAACAGTATAAAAATATGACAAACCAGAACATTCTGCCAAATCAAGGACAGAATAAAAGTAGCACTTGTATCTACCTTGGATGGGGGGATAGTCTGTACATTTACACTGCATAACTGCTCCTTGCCTTGCTTGGACACATCCAGAGTCACTACATGGAGAAGTGGGGTGCAACAATTAAGGCACAATTTGAAATGTCTCTGGCTGACTGTGATGGCCCTGGCACATTTGTCATACCGTTCAACCTCAGAACAAGAAATATGGACAGAGTCATACATAGAAGTGGGACAAAGGCCCACAAATGAGGACAATTTTAAATATTGCTCTTATAAACTTAGAAAAATAATAGAATAGTAGGTTTTGCATTAGTATGAATTTTCTGAAAGGTACGAAATCTGAAACTCAAATGTCTGCCATTATTTTCTAACTTCAGTCTTTAATGATTTGCCACTAATTTGCCAGAAAACCACAATTTTATGAAAAACAGACCAAAAATGTGATGCAAAAATATAAAATAGTCACACAATACAGCTGGGAACCTGTCAAAGAAGGGACACTTTTTTAATATTAGTACTTCTAACTTGAGCAGCTGACAAAATAAAATAATCTACATGTATTTCTGAAATAAAAGTAATCTATAACTCTGATTATTACAGTTATTTCTTAATTGTAAGCCCTCCATGTTTTCTTCCAAAAATTGCCATTTTGCAGCGGGATTATTAGGGGAAGAGCAACATTTTGAGCCAAAATCGGGGACAGTTGAGAGGTTTGGATGTGCCTAATTCTATAAAGCAATTTATTTGCATGTACCTCTCAACCTGTTAATGCAGAAAATCTGGAACAAGGCCAAATATACTGGGGGAACATATAAACAGTACTATAAAGTGTTGCATAAACTGAGACAATCGATAGAATAACAGGTCTTGCTTTAGCATGCATTTTTCTGAAGGTTATAAAGTCTGAAACTCAGTGTCTGTCATTATTTAGTGACTTAATTCCTAAATTATTTGTAGGAAAACCACACATTTTATGAGGAACAAACCAAAAATAAGAAGCAAAAGTCTATTCATTCTGTGAAAATCTGGACAGTTGAGAGGTATAGTTCAGCTGGTGCTGTCTTTGAGTTTGCCGCCTTTCCCCCTCACAAAATCATGGTCGAATGGAGACTCCCCTCTGAAGCCATTCCAATGAACCATTACTTGGCTATTTCACCCCATTTACCATGAACATTAATATGCATACTGCTTTACTTCTACGATGATTTGGACTTCATTTGAAAGTTTTATTTTGCATTTTACAGCACAAACACCAAGACATCTGCTAAATAAAGCAATGCAATCTCTCAATGAAAGCAGACTTAGCATTAAAACTTCTCTGCCCTTGAAACTCACATTCATTGAAACAGCATTGAAACCCACATTCAAAGAAAATACATTTTGCCAGTGGTATTAAGGATTAACTTTGGGTTGTTTTCAAATCATAGGCCCCTTGGACACAAAACATACACGTGGTCTTTGATACACCTTCCTTATTGTATTAAATTATATTCCTTGTACAATATAGTAAAGTTGCTAGAGGGTGTTTGAAATTTGTTTTAAACATTTTTCCAGTAAACAATAAAACAAAATACATGCACCAATAATGACAAAATCGCCCTGTTCAGAACATTTTTCCAGTAAACAATGAAACAAAATGCATGCACCAATAATGACAAATCTGCCCAATTCAGAACATTTCTGTCATAAAAGTCTACTCAAACTTCTACAGTCCACCAGTATCAGTAAATATGCAAATCTCTGAAGAAGTAAAAGTCATCTAAATAATTCCACATTAAAGAAATCTGTAACTAATGAAGAGGTTGCTGCTAGCAAACAACTGTATATTTCATTGTTTCATCTGCAAATAAAGTGCCTGTTGCCCTTGAGGAATAAATTGCCTAAGTTGCATTAAAAAAATGATAAGCTAGTAATATTGCAATAGGGAATGGATGGCAAACTGATAACAGGTTCATAGTTACTAGGTATCTTCACCAAAAAGGACTGCAGTATCCACCCCCTTTACAATACAGTATCAGCCATGAATTTGCCTATTGTGGGAGTAGAACCCACAGCCTTCTGCCTCAAAAGCAAATACACTACCTATTGTGCTATTAACAACACAAGCCAACTTGGCATAAGCAGCACTAAACTTTTGCTCCCCTGCAGCTCTCAGTTTCTTGTAAAATCTACTTGACACTCAGCTGCATCTCTGAACTTTGCAGCACAAGAAATCTGGAAAAATCCAAACTTTGGGGGGGGGGGGGCAAAAGACCAAAAAACAGGGACACATTTTACACATTGCTTGTATAATGTTGGAAAGTTGTTAGAATAAAATACTGTGTTATCACCATACATTTTACTACCAAATATTGAACCCATGACCCTGTGCAAAACAGTCAGAGCAACATACCACTATGCGAAATCACCCGTTTTATGAATGGAAGGAAGACTGAAACTTAAATGGCTATCATTTAGTGAATTCAGTTCTCACCATAGCTGTCAACATCTTAGCACAAAACACCTGAACAAAGTCAATAATGGGGGAATACAGCCCCACAAACATATTCAGTGAATTTCAGTTATCACCATAGCTCTCAACCTTGCACAAAAAACCTGGACAAAGCCAATAATGGGGGAATACAGTCCAAAAAACAGGGTCAAATATCTATTGAGGACACCAGAGCAAACCCACGAAGGACATGCAGACTCCACATAGAAGGCACCCCTGCTAAAAATCAAACCAGCCAACCTGTAGCTGTCAGGCAACAATGCTACCACTGCACCACCGGCTATGCTAAGTAACAAAAATGCAGAAACCACAGATTTTATGAGGAACAGAACAGAACAAATATGAGGCAAAAATCTGCAAATGTTTTACAAATGGTGGTGGGTAAGGAACTCAGACTCTTGCCAGTTGGGCCCAAAGTACAGGGTTCAAGCCATATTCTCTACCCACCACCATGTAACAACTGGGGCATTACATGCACACACATTACCTTCTGATCCTCCATAGTGGCCTGCCTGATTCTGTCCTCTGTAGCAGCCCATAACTGAAAGCTAAGTCCTCCGTAGCAGCCTGATCACCTCCATAACAGCCTGCTCAGGCTGTTCTGGCTCTCCCTGTGCGATGTGAGTAGGCTGGAGCCTGTGGGTGATGCAGTCCGTTGTGCTTCCAGTCTGTGCAATCATCACTGCACAGATTTCTGGGCTGGCAGGGTGGAGTTCCCTTCCTTCCCTATACAAACTGAGCCATCTGGAGTTCAGGAAGCACGCATGCATGAGTTCCAAGACTCTTGTGACTTTTTATTTTTTTTATTTTCATTTTCTACAGTGGGGGGACGCAATTATTTTTCTTTTTGCAGGTGTGGGGGGCCGCACAATAAGTTACATATATATATATATATAAGCAGTAATCAGCTTGCTGTGAAAAGCAACAAAATAACCAGACCTGGCAAGGCTCAAGTCCAGGACCCACTGCATTCAAGTCAGAACAGTGCACCAGTATGCCATATCAGCTATATGCCCCTACCAAGTACTGGGCCCAGGATCCCCTGCATCAAAGTCAGAGCAATGCATTACTCGGCCAAATTAACTGTGGGTACTTAGTATTCATTTTTAAATTATAACTTGCAGTACAATGATGTAACATTAGGGGAACAACTACACCCATATTCCTGTGCATATATCATAAGTCACAGTGATGTAACAATAGGGATAACATACACCTCTGCCAAGTATAGAAACCTGAAACATCTGAACCAAAGCTCAGTGCAATACACCAGTAGGACATTACACCTCTGGGGAATTACTGGTGTTTGTTCCAAGACAACCCGATTCCCAGTGACACAACTTCCAAATATAATGGCATAAATGACAGCTTACTTGGCCCTGTGATGCAAACACCAGCCTGGTACACAGTCAAATAAATGCTGATGGATACCTATGATATCAGGTACACCTGATAACTACACAGACTGTTGCAGAATGTCCACACCTACTTATGGCATGGTTGTCATCAAACCTATTGTGTGTGCTGAAGTACTGGCAGGTCAGTGAAAATTGACCTTACAAACCCATGACAGACAGGTCAGTGTC
The DNA here is from genome assembly GCF_019279795.1 of Protopterus annectens. NCBI lineage: Eukaryota > Metazoa > Chordata > Ceratodontiformes > Protopteridae > Protopterus > Protopterus annectens. Next base: position 560,422,054 of record NC_056728.1, on the reverse strand, counting down.
ACACGCCATAGACATCCAAACACACATGTCCATGCCAATCCTGTGTAACACACAGTATGCATGCACATATATCCTGCAAGTACACCTCCCATAATAATGACTTAGTAGCTGTATCTGTTACATTCTTAGCATGTCTCATATCAGGACACCCAGAGTCCAGTCCCACAGTAAATTGTGTTGCACAACATTTACATGATTGTCAAAACAACATAGAAATAAATGAGCCCTGCAATGTCCAGCGGAAATGGTTGCTGATAACACATTCACTGCCACCCACAGGAGCACATCAAAGGCCGTGAGGGTGGGATACATGTCACATATATGTACATGTGTCCAGAATGTCTCCTACCACTCACTGGATGGTACTACTACCTAACATACATACCAGAGGCTCATACCACACCTGGACTGTTATGGGTACACACACCCTGGCCATGCTGTAACACAAGAGCTGACACTGCCCCCTCACTCACATATAAAACATGCAGTACCCCAATGTTGCCACACTCCCCATTAGGAGTCCTAGCCAGAATGCACCAGCTGTGGCCTGCTACACATGCAACATCTGTCTAGCTAACTGCTACAGACCTAACATACCTCCCAAACACCTAGACCAGGGCATCCACAACACAACCATACATAAGGTGTTGGTGGGGGAATTCAAAGGTGACAGGGACAAGTGTCACAGTCCACCCCTACAAACATACACAGCCGATACACCAGCATCAACTGCAGCAGCATGCACATCCAGATAAAAAGGATGTATGACACACACATCTGCCTGTCAGCTCACTACACCCAGCACACATTGTTAAACAGTACACTGCTACAGAATCTGAAGGTCTGTTAACAATGGGCACACATTCCGTGAAGCACTGTGGAAATAACACATCAATCCATACATTGAACAGTATCTGTACATACCCTTTATGATGCTGTAGCTCCTACATCTCAATAATATCCTACTCACAGGCCAGGAAAAGGGGGGAGGCCTACATGAAGCATTTAATTATAGCACCATGTTGCCATGCCATTGGCTAATGATAACACAACCCAGCTGTTCGGGATGCTAGTAGCAAGTGGGAGTCACTGATTGCTGCACAGGCAATCACCTGTTCCTGAGTATTACTTACAAAAGGCAAGCAGCTGCCTATGTTAAACAGCTTTGACACCTTCTTCTTGAAGACAGGCTGCCATTTTTTAGGAGACCACCACTTGATTTCTTCCTCAAAGGAGTACAGCAGTATACAAGGTATGTCACAAAATTACACATGGAATTGAATGCAGATGGGGGGATGCAGACATGGGATATAGGAATCTCAAAAGTAGGTTTCAACAACATTTAATGTAATGACATGTTGCTGTTATTCTGCTGTCCAGCACTTATGGCCATCATGTATGGCTCTGTCAGCATTGATATATATCACACCTCTTGCCCCTGAGTCAACACAGCAATGGTCAGCTCACATATCACTGATACTGGAATGTCTGTTGTATAATAGTGACAGCAAGTAGTGGTCAATACAGCTGGCATATCACATCATGTACTGTCAGTGAGCTCCCTCAGTGTTTAAATGTCATACAGGCTTAGTTCAAGGATTGTTCTGATGTCCATAAACATTCATGGTGTATTCTTCCTAGGTCCCTGTGTACTCCACAGCTGTATCTCATTTCCTGACACCTATGGCTAGCATACCTGGTGACTCCCTGCAGCAGGTCATAGGCAGTAGTACTAGGGTGACACTGGCTCAGCCTCAGCAGCAGTGGGTACATAGAGGCCGTACAATAAAAGGGAATGATTAAAGTAGTAGATATTAATGTACCATTGATATGTTCCGGGGGTGTGGCATGTGACACACACATTCCCCGAACACTAGGGACAACCGTCATGTATTGTCCAACTGTTGTGTAGAGGTCCACAGTTGTCGGGCAGGGGTCTACATCTATCAGGCACATGTACACATTCCACAGACATATGGGTACAGCATATTTCAGACACCCCACATCAGATATGCAGTGCCCTCTGTTATTGTGTAGCACAGATGTTGCTGGTATGTCCTTGTGCACCTGTAGTAGCACTCACCTATTTGTTGGAAGTAGTCCAGATGACATGCTACTGTAATGTTGCCCATTGGGGACACACAACAGTTGATGGAAGTGATGGGTGTGGACACACACTGACACATTCTGTCATAACACCAGGCCATAATTGGTATCCCTGGTACCATATGAGGTTACGTGGCATATGGGCTCTGTGCACCCATATGCCAAAGCTGGCTGTTAGCCCAGTTGCATGCATGCCAGTACCTGCTACCCCAGTTCAACAGGGACACAGGTGCTATCCCAAGGGTGTATGTGGAGTTAACCATCCATTAATGCAGGTTCTACCTACAATGGTGTTAACAGCTAACCTGCCTGATATGGACAGGGTGACCATTCCACAGCAGGGTGAGTGTGTGGTACACACATCTGAGCTACCAACAAGCACAGTTGCTGTCACACACCCGACTGATGGCATGTGTGTGTGTTAACAGACTGGGGCATGAGTTGCACCTGTGCAGTATTCCCATCATTGTGGCTTCTGTGATTGCCATACCACACTGAGCTAACCCCTTTGGATTATGCATGACACCAGGTAGACTGTTGGCATTATAGGTTATCATTCTATGGTAGATGTTTGAAGCCCTGGTATTGCCTGGTGAGGAAAATCATTGACGTCCCCAGCTGCTGCATGTGGCTGTGTGATGTGATTGATGAACAAGGAATCATAGACAAAATAGGGCCTTATTGGAGGAATACAGGGACGTTTGCACCCCATGTTCCCCTGATGGCATTCCCATATGTATGTCTTGAGCCATGTAGCTGCATTACCTTACAACCAATGCAACCTTGTAGTGATAGGTCTTGGTGCCAAACATCTGTGTCCACAGATACCTCATGACCAATTGCATGCCTAGGATGTATTTAGTACTGTAATAATATGTGTGGGTGTCATTCTCCTCAAAGGGGTTGACAATGGATGTTGTGGTATGCAGCCTGAGTACATGTGTCTGTTAACAGTCATCTATCTGTGTGAGACCCTCTAAAGCAGATGTCCACATCATTAGGTAATCTGGTGATGGCACACAGCATGCAGTCATCCACAGACATGGTTGGACAAGAGGTAATGGGTGCTCCCTGCACCTCAGGGGTGTACATCACACATAACAGAGGGCAGTACACAGAACAACAGGTTACTGCGCTAGATATGGGTAAACCGCTTGAGGAGGATTCTCCTGTGTGGCATAGGTGGGTCATGTCTGTGCACCACTGTGATACCCCTATGGCAAAGTATGGTGTGATGTATACATGGAAGTGTTATATATATAATGGGTAGGTGGGTTATGCTGTCACAGGGTTTGTCAAGGTAGGCGGTTTGTAGTGTCACCTCCCCGTCTATGCATATGGTGACTGTGTCATATAGGTCAATTGAGTGTAACAGACATGACCCCTTCCTGGACAATGCCTAACTGTCTGTGATGAAGTGTGTGCAGATCACCAATGTCATGGTTAATGGGTTCCAATATAAACTGTGCCATGGCCTTGCAAAACAGCATAGTCAGGCTGCTTGTTGTATCATGTGAGTGAGTGGTGTACACCACACCATAATCTGGAAGAGTGACAATACTCGTCCATCAAACGGCAGGGACAATGGCAGTGGTCAGTTCTCCTTTGAATACAGTACCCTATGGTGTTACAAGGTTATGGTTTGGCCCATGTAGGATGCACCCTGTGATGTGGTTGTGTCCCATGGCAGATATATACCATGATGTTCAGCTAACAATGGCGAACTGTTCCCCACATTTAGAAGATGGGTGAGTTTGTGTGGACATCCTGATGTACATATGGTGAAGAGAGAGGGTGGAACCTATACCAACTGTGTCAGCCATCCAGTATTACATGCCAACAGCACTGGTATAGCTGGTGTCCATGACCACCACAGGTGAGCAGATACAGATGCATCCTGTGCTATTGCAGACATATGTGCAGTAGGGGAGAGGACTGTCCGTAGTGGATGTAGACAAAGTAAGCTCATTGTTTGTGGTGCAGGTGTGCAGGACTGATCCCATTCTCACTTACATAGTATATTATACTATATGCATCTATAGAAATGCACATATAGTGCTTATGTGTATGTGTGCCTATTGCTACCAGTCTTTGATGAGGTGTTGGGGGCTGTGTAGCTGTGTATACACCTCCCCAGAAGGATGTATTACACTTTGGAGGTTTATGTATGGGTGACAGTAGTTAGATGGGTATTGTGGAAGTTGGTGAGTGCAAACATGACCACTTGATGTTAGTGTTGTCATAGATGATGACACCGCATGCATGCTGCAGTGGTAACCTCTGTTGTGTATTGTTAACTGCACTACACCTTCAACTCATGTGGGGGTAGCCCCTGGCTGCACTGAGGTGTTTGTAATTGGACTGATGACATCTCTCCAGGCAGTTGTGTGCTGTCATGGGTACGCCTTATAATACATGTTACAGTAATTGAAGTGACCCAGGTTCAGGGTACAAACACAACTCCTAATATAGTTGATGATGTCCATATAAGCAGAATGGGATTACTGGTCACATGTGGTGGCTGGCAGCTAGCTGTCATCTGCATAGGTGAGTGCTGTCAGTTGTGAGCCACCATGCAGTGTTCCCAGTGCATCTTATGGGCTGTACAGTGTGGAGGTGTTTATGTATTTCATATTTACTGAAAGACCATGTCCCATGCCATTACCAGCTTCCCCATTATGTTTTCAATGTATGATAGGATGCTTGACCAGGTAAGGTTAGGGTGTTCTCTGCAGCTGTGAACCATGGTGTGTGTGTGACTGCACAGATGTCTGCAATTCCTAGGGTTAAGAAAGCTTGCAATGAGGTCTGAGTCATGTATACACCTCTACCGTCTAGCAGCGTGGCCTTCAATGTGTGCCGCACTGGCAGTTGCATGTTGGTATTGATTACCTCACCACAATTACTAATGGGGTCACTATGGAGCCACCGATAACCAGTGCCAGACCCATGATGACCTGTGAAGACAGATGAAAGCCATCACTTGCAGAGCATCATGGTTTGTTTATCATATCATCCCACAATCACAGGTACTGGTACACCAGGAATATCACACAGCAAAAGGGGCATATGTTAAGGCCAACCATTTTATGACTGGATTGCGCCATATGTCTGGATGGCAGTAGAATGCTGTTTAAGGCTAGGCACATACCTGCCTAGGACACATAATCAGTGTGCTCACTCCTGTCTCACTGCATATAGTCCAGGACTGTACATGTAGTGCCAGGAACAGCTACAGGTACTGTGACAGACTCTTGACAGTACCTGTTTCTGATGGACAGCAGTGCATATGCATTATGGTGAAGTGTGTCACCTGCCTCAACCTTGATGCAGGTGAGTACAGTTTGCATGGTACTGTGTTTGACATGAATGGGGTGTGCTTTCCTAAAAAAGGGCAGCCTGCGGTAGACAAACATGTTAATTCGGCAAATAATTTTGCTGTCTCATATGTGATTCTGGCCTGTTGTGCTGGTACTGCTTACAGAGTTATGCTCGCATATACGGGGCAGATGTTGAAGGGCTGAGCACAACATTGCCATCTAGGCATGCCACAGCCCACCTGTGGTAAACCTGTCAGATACAGAGTGGGACGGTACTGAATCTGGGATGTCTGCATGCAACAGGTGTTGAAGGCCATGGTTAACATTTGTGGCTGCTAACTTAACCTTTCCATTTGCTGCTGCTGTCTGCATAGGTACATACTAGAACAGCCATTGCTGATAATGCATTGTAGTAATGACAGAGGACTTAACAGAGGTAACGTCCACCTTTTGCCTGGATGCATTCCCTTTACTGATGTGGTAAAGCATGTACAAGCCTTTTCTGACTGCTGCCACTACTTGTTACCCGAATGTGACAGTGTTATCCTCCTGAGTGCCCAGGTCTGTCAACACTGTCTGTGTGTTAATAGTGTAGCAGTTGATGTGAGACATAGTGTGTCCATGTCCATGACATATGGTATGATGGTACTGCTTTATAGCTCTTTCATGATACAAATACAGTGGAAAAAATACAACAATTTTAAATATATATATATATATATATATATATATATATATATATATATATATATATATCAAAACCTGTCATTCTATCAACTTTCTAAGTTTGTAAGAGGAATATTTAAAAACTATCCCTATTTCTGGCCTTTTGCCCCACTTTTAGTACTATGTTTGTCCGGACTTGTAAGCTCCAGTGTGTTTACACCAACCATGACACACATGCTTTTCATGTCAGCTGCCACTTCTGCCTACACCACCGCATTATAGCCCTTACATGGTTAGGTATCTGCAGACATGGCGGCCCAGTTTTCTATTCAGTAAACGTAGCTAATTTGCATACACCTAATTAACTATACCCTAGTTATAGCATTATACGAGAGCCTATGTCTTTAGCAACCACTGTTACCTGCCATGGTATGAGTCTGCATGCTGGCCAGTATAATGAGTAATTTACTTTTAGCTTAAATAATCCCCTTTTAGTATTTTAATTTTATATTTTGTCAGATCCCATGCTTGGGCACTGCTGTGCTCTGCTTGCACATAGCATATGTGCATGTAAAATTAACCTTTGATTTTTTTATATTTTGTATCAGTTTTACATACCAATGGCCATAGATTTGGCCATTGGTATGCCTGATGCAACTAATACATGCTTTACTTTGAGTTGTCATAACCCTGTTTTTTTTTTTTTTTTGCAGTGTTGTACACAGACAATTCCCGCATACATTTGTTATGCAGACACGGCTCCTACACGGATGCCCGTCTCCTTTCTGGATTGTTAAATCACCTCATTTGCATGGTTTTCACTAGCAAATGAGGTGATTTACATCCTGCGATCATGTCCATGGTTGAACAGTGCTGGGAGGCTCATGCATGCCCCCAGCACTGCTTCCTGGATCACAAAGGCTCCGAACTCTGTGTTCGTGCCATAACACTATGCTTACACAGAGATTAGCTCCATGTAAGCTTTAATGAATTACCCCCATTATTTATTAAAGATAAGCAATTTATTAAATAATGTCATTGTATAATAGCAATAACCCACGCCTGTGAATGGGTATCACAAGATTAACCCACAGTTGGTTTTGTTTAATCATTCATGGAAAACCGCACCAACAGTTGGCTAATCCTATGACATCTACTCCCATTTGTGGGTTATTGCTAAATAACATTTTAAGCTGCTTGTGCCAACCTACAAAAACATTAAGGAAACCAAAAGCTTTATTAGTATGGTAGTTAAGCATCTGTTACTGTCTGTTGCTGCTGACTCTGTAACTATTCAGTTTTCCCAAGCCTTGAAACAGTACTCAGCACTTCTGACAAAACGACACAAGGGTTGACCAACTTCCTAGCTGTAATCTAGTTTTTGATTTGACACCAGGGTTGACCAACATCCTAGCTTAACTAGTCAAGTTTTTGATAATTAATTTTTTTCTTTATTACAAGTAAAATAATGTAGTTAACAAGGTTCTGAATTTATCAGTATTATCTTTCTATGTTTATGTATCTTTCCTTACATTTTTAGCAAGCATTTTATCATGAACTGTTTTAAAACAATTAGTGCTTGTTTCCCCTGTGATAAATCCATGCTGACTCCATGATATTTATATTTGTATGACAGCTAAAAATCTTCTCTGTCCATTTTTGACAGAATTGGTAATATTGAAAAATATGTCAGATACATAATTTAATAAGTAATGACTTTAATTTTTAAATGAACTTGTTAAAAGTGTAAATGAAATGAATTGATACATTGCAGTTAGGCACTTATACTGAGCATTTAAAACACAGACTCTAGCAAACGCTAACAATTTCCTATGCAGTATCTTAATGAATGTGACATATGCTGCTAGTAGTGAGGCAGTTATAAACATGGGGTTGTGGTTAGGCACTGGATTTCATGTCTAGCTTTGCTATCTATATAAACTTCAAATATGCCACTGTGTGCCTGTAAAATATACCCCAGTTTAAAAAAAAGTACAAAATGTGTGATATATTAACTGTGAACCAGAAAACTACCATAACATATTGAAAGACAAGTTGTCTCAAAGTTCAGATGGGAGAATATGAAGGTTAAAGACACCAAACAGACTGAAAATAATTTGTACGTTTTTTTTCTTACAAATCTTGAAACAGCATAAACCGTATTAGAAATGAAAGCAAGACAAGCACTGCCTGAATTTTATCCTAAAAAGAGAACTGAGGGCCTTGTGCCTACTGTAAGACACATTTGATGTATGATGCAATAAACACAAGGAATTCACAGCATGTTATTATCTGCTAACACTAACAGAAGGGAAGTAAAAGCTGAGAACTTACAAGGTGAAGGGAAGTAAAAGCTGAGAGTTTACACGATTTCCTTCACCGAGACATTCTGGGATCCATCTTTCCAGGAACAGCAGCAAAGCACCCTTGCCTTGAATTGCCCCAGGTCAACTGATCAAACTCCATAGTGGCAGGAATTAGTCATCACAATATCACTAATTTACATTTAGAGCAGGATGAAATGTGCAGTAAAAGGCAGTAATGTTATAAGATGCACCCTGTCTCTAGTTTGTGATAGTTTCTTAATGCAAGCTTTAAATGATGAAATGGATACCAAAAATGAATGCAAGTTTTTTATCCATCATGTGAAAATGCTGCTGAGAATACATCAGTGTGAAATGCAGATTTTCTTGCTTTTTTATGTTTTCTTTAGGGAAAACTTCCTTACTCTGCAGAAGAACTCTGGCACTCTATAGAAACATAAAAGATACACATCAGTGAGCAGTGGCTTTAGCAGAGTTTTCCTTCTACCATTGACCTTTTTCCTTCTTTTACTGCATTTTTATTTCCTTGATGAAATGAATGACTTATACTAGTGTGCGCATGTGTGCACACGCGCGTGCGCGTGTGTTATACCTGTGTCTGTGTGCATTTACTTGTGTGTATGCGCATATATTGTGTCTATGTGTGTTATACCAATGTTTGTGTGTGTACATGTCACTTGGTGTGTCTCACTGTGCATCATACCAGTATTTGTGTGTGTGTGTGTGTGTGTTATACCTGTGTCTGTGTGCATTTACTTGTGTGTATGCGCATATATTGTGTCTATGTGTGTTATACTAATGTTTGTGTGTGTACATGTCACTTGGTGTGTTTCACTGTGCATCATACCAGTATTTGTGTGTATGTGTGTGTGTGTGTATGTATGTGTGTGTGTGTGTGTGTGTGTGTGTGTGTGTGTGTGTGTGTGTGTTATACCTGTGTCTGTGTGCATTTACTTGTGTGTATGCGCATATATTGTGTCTATGTGTGTTATACTAATGTTTGTGTGTGTACATGTCACTTGGTGTGTTTCACTGTGCATTATACCAGTATTTGTGTGTGTGTGTGTGTGTGTGTGTGTGTGTGTGTGTGTGTGTGTGTGTGTGTGTGTATGTGACTGTGTATGGTTGTGTGTGCATCATACCAGTATGTGTGTATATGTGCGTGCGTGTGTGTATGCACATATACGTGTCTGGTATGTGTGTTATACCAGTGTTTGTGTGTGTACATGCGACTGTGTGTGTTTGTGTATGCATATACCAGTGTGTGTGTGTATGTGTGTGTGTGTGTGTGTGTGTGTGTGTGTGTGTGTGTGTGTGTGTGTGTGTGTGTGTGTGTGTGTGTGTGTGTGTGTGTGTGTGTGTGTGTGTGTGTGTGTGTGTATGTGTGTGTGTGTTTGCCATGTGTTTAGACAAGTGCACCAACCCTTTACCATCAGAACATTTTTACACTTAAATTTCAAAATGTCTGGGATGCAGACAGTTACAAAGTAATATATGCAGATATTTGTAAAGCAATTTTACTCGGCATGTAATGAAAGACACTCATCCAAATTAAATTTAGTTTGACATTTCAGAAGTACTAACCTAAGACTACTGCTATGCAATTTTAGAACATCTGATAAAATTTGTAAAGATGGTACAGTGAACGTAATGCAGTAATGCCTGCATAAATTAAAGGAAGAAATGCCTGCTACTAATGAAAGGCAAACGTTCAAGCCTCTGCATCCCTATACTTATAGAATATTTACTCAGTGCCTTAAAAGAAATCAATCAAGTTGAATAAGAGCTTTGGTATTAGTTAAACGTACTTTAATGTATTGTAACAGCCAACAAAGAAATGCCATCAGTTGTCTTTATTTTATTGAACTATACTGGGATTTGTAAGGCATTCCGCGGTGGTACAGCGGTAGCGTTGTTACTTCACAGCAAGAGATTCTCCCATTCGATTCTTGGCTTGGCTTGGGAGTGCCTTCTGTGTTGAGTCTGCATGTCCTCCCCCCGGTTGGGTAGCATTCGAAAGATATGCGTGCGTGAATGGGCGTGCCTTCATTGAAGGTTGTGCATCGAGCTGGCACCTTGGCATTTCGTAAAAATCTACTGCCAATCATTAGCGGACTGGAGTTCTGCTGTGGCGAACCCTTACCAGGAAAAAGCCGAAAGACAAACAACAGCAACATACTGGCATTTGTAAGATTTATATTTCATTTAAGACATTTAATTGCTTTGCTATGTTTTTAAGTGAGTAAAAGCAGCATCCACATTTGAAATGGTAGCAAAGAATGAGTAGCGGTGATGCTTTCATTAAGAAGGGGATTTGAGGGTGCTTTCCTATTGGTGCAACACCTATGCTGAACTCCTGAGCTACCAATTTCATTTAACAGTGAACAAAATACAATGTGGCATGCAAAAAAATTGAATTAAGATCAGTAGAGCCCTATGGTTAGTTTTAAGGCTTGCAATAAAATGTAAATATGTGATAATTAAGGTCAGGTCTTCAGTAATGAGTGGATGACAAACATTCAGCATTATGTTGCAAAGTACATTATAAACAATAAAAATGTGTAAGTATTACCAGAACTACTGCTTTAGTAACACTAGCTATATAGTAACATCAAATACAACCACAAAAGTCCCACATTTCAACAGGAGGATGTGCAAAAAATACAGGCATGACAAAATAGTGAAACATGTAACAATAATGTATAAAACCTCTCAAATGGCCAGATTTTCCCAGAATGTCCAGACTTTTGCCTATTTTGGTCTGCTTTCCATAAAATTTGTGGTTTTCTGGCAAATCATTGAAGACTGAATTCACTAAATAATGATAGACATTTGAGTTACAGACTTCATATCCTTCAGAAAATGCATGTTAAGAAATCCTGTTATTCTAGCCATTTTTTTAAGTTTATAAGAACAATATTTAAAATCTGACCCTATTTTTTGGCCTTTGTCCCCCCCTCCATTATTTTAGGCTTTGTCCAGATTTCTTGCATAAAGAAGTTGAGAGGTATTTATAAGACCCCTGCTGTGTTTAGTGTGTGGCCAGAATCTATAAGTATGAAATTGACAATGGCCACACACATATGTATAAATGAGAAGAGAGCAGTATTACTGAATGGGGTTCAAGCACTAAATACATGTAGCATAATGATGCATAACATAGATAGACATAATGTAACAGAGTGAAATACTGCATAGCTATATTGCTATATACACTGACACACCTTCATTTGCATAAAACTTAATGTATACAGCATATGACACAATTATCATGTGCCATGTAGCACACACAGTATAAAGCAAATGCAGTATAACATCCACTGTATACAGTATTACACTGACAATGTGCAACACAATATAATTTCAACTGATGTACTTATATTAATTTTGAGCCAGTGAGGTGTTTACAGCACAAGAGCATGTGATGTAGTATGAATGAATGCTCCTAAATATTCCTAAATTAATAAACATAACTATATACACTCAATTCATAATGTAATGTAATTGCATGAGTCTAGCTTATATCAATATTTTGCTAAAATATGAACTCCTCCTTGGCATTCAGGGCACAACTTCCTGATTGTGCCTCAGGCAACCTGAGTTCGACTAAAACTCGGATGCCTGGAGGAACTGGTAGAGGAGGAAGAGGGTAAGTGGTCATTGCATGCTCACCCATCCTGGTTGGAGATGGTGCAATATATGTCAGCCTGGGAGGATATGGTTGACAGTCTAAACAAGAAAAATCACAATCTAAAAGCTTTCCTCACCTTCCAGAATGTAGATGTCTGTGCAGTTACTGAGACATGGTTTAAAGCCAAGGGGAGCACCCTGTCAGTGTAGGCCTACAATGCCCAACATACATTTAGACCAACTACTGCAGAGAAAAAGACAAAATGTGGAAGAGTTTCTTTTTACATTAAAAACAAGTGCATCTCAAGGCTGGTCCATCAATATGATGTACTTAAGCTTCTCCATATTCATATTACCTTAGACATAGTCCCATGCCACATTCTTTAAACTATAAGGTCACTACTATGACTCTGGCAAACCATAATACATACTTTAAGGACTGGAGACACTTCCTATTCAGCTTAACAGCACACTCATGAGCAACTTTAACTATCCCAATATAAACCTTCTAGGAGTGCAATCATCCTTGACCTGGTCCTCACAAACATGGTAGAATGCTGTACCCTCCCTAGTTTAATGTCCTGGTTGGCCAGGTCAGACCATACAGTTGTCTCTTTTGAAATAAAGGTAAATCCAAGGACAGTGGCTAACCCTGCAACTTTTAGGAATAATTCTAATGCAAACTTCCTACTACTAACTGACACCCTGCCAAGATCTGAAGCCTCCTCCAAATCTTGAGAATGCCACCACCTATGAGAAATCATTCACAGAAACCCTGTATAATTATATTAACAGCTGCATAGAGAAAGTTGTACATATTTATTTATTTAAGTTTGACGACCGGGGAAGTCCACTGGGCCAAGAAGAGCCCATTTTCAGTGGAGGCCCGAGGAGAAAAGCTCCACAATAATTGCAAGTTAAATTTCACATGTTACAAAAGGACATAGTTCATCCAGCTAATTAAACATTTACAGAGAAGCTCCATGATGTTTGCAATTGACTTGTCACAATGTTACAAAAATTAAAAGACATAATTCAATACAGAAATTTCAACATTTACATAAAGTGAATATTTTTGTTATAAACATATCTGGATTAAGCACAAGATCAACTGAAACAACAAGCTGGCCTAGTGAAATCCCAACATCAATAGGTCATATAACAAAAAGAAGAAATTACTGGCAAAAATTAGGATGTGTAATGCCCAGCAAAGTAAAAAAATCCTCATCAACTACAGCAAGCAACTCAGGGGGGCTAATCAAGTCTTACAAAGGAAATTCAAAGTAAAATTAGCATCACGGGCCAGGAACAATCACAAAGCTTTTTTCAGCTACGTTCATATCCTCAAAGGCAATACACCACAATGTACCAAATTAATTGTAAATGGTGCAATCTCTGCAGAGCCATAAGATATAACAAACATCCTGGATAACATATTTATCTCATATTTTACCCCTCCCCCAACCAAATGCCACTCAGGAAATACACAAATCCATAACTACCACAACTATAACTAGAGAGCAGGTACTCTAGGTACTCTCCAAAGCCAAGAACACTGCATCGGTGGGTCCGGATAATATCCCAGGATGCCTCCGATTTAATATCATGAAACATGAACTATCCGTCCCAGTAGAATCACTATTTAACCACACCTAAACAGGTCTTGTGCCAAATAAATTGAGGACCATAATGGTTATTCTGCTGCACAAGGCTGGGCCATCTACAGACCTGAGGCGTTATCAACTCATAAGCCCGAATAGCTTAATATGCAAAGCTATGAAGAGAATAATCATGGATATCCTAAATTATGACATAAGTAATCTACAAACACTGGACCCAAATCAGTTCAGGTTTGTCAACTGCGGTTCTTGCCTATTCAATCAGGTGGACTTCTTCAAGAGTGTCACCAAAGCAATGGATGAGTGCAAAATGGTGTATATTGCCTACCTTGACCTGGCCAGGTATTTAACACAATACCCCACTCAGGCATTGCAGAAAAGTACTAGACTAGGGATAAACTACTACATCACCCACTGGTTAGGCAGCTGGTATACAGACAGGATCCAAGAAGTTAGAATAGGGGAGTCTACCGCCATAAAAAGGCCAGTTATTAGTAGGGTGCCTCGGGACTCAGTGCTGGGGCTGGTCTTGTTTGTCATCTACTTCTCTGAGGTCAAGGCTAACATCAAGGGCCTCTGGCAGACAAAGTTTGCAGATTATTGCAACTTGGGTGCAGTAATTGAATCCCCTCAGGATATAAATATCCTCCAAGAAGGCCTGCACTAATAACTGGTGTCAGATTCATGGTCTAACATTCAAAGCCAAAAACTGCATCATAGTATCTTTTGGACATCTGGCCAGCAGAACAAAGTACTACACTGACAATACACCCCTAAGAGTAGATTCTATAGTCAGGGATTTGGGAACACATCTAAACAGTGATTTGGCATCTGACAATCATGTATTTTATTGTAGTAAGGAAATAATTCTACATTGCACAACTTATAATGAGGAGTATGGCCTCTAGATCCAAACATACCATCATCCTGCTTTATTCTTCTCTCATAAGACCAATCACTGAATACTAGGCCCTCTTCAATATGTACCTGAACAGGCATATGCAACAACTGGAGCATTCTCAGAGATTCCTTACAAAAAAAATACTTGGTGTGCAAAAGAAGTCCTAAGCAAAACACCTCAAAATCTTGTTCTTATAAATGGCCTTCCTCAGGCTGATGAAAGATGACTTATGCCTGGTCTACAATGCATCCGCCGATCCAGACCTAATGGACCTGTTGCACATCTGTAAAACAAATAGCATAAGGAACATCCAGTCCAGTGACCTAAAACTTGTCTGTAGCATAAATTGGACATGCTGGAGGGACAGATATGTGTCTCAGAAGCTCACACCTCTCTGGAACAGGCTTCCCATCCAGGTAAAGCAGAGTTCATCCCTCCAGTTATTCAAGTGAAGCTTGTATCAGTGAATGGGGAACCATAAATGTACTCCTTGTCTGGAACTCATAGAGGAAGCTTGTATATGTTCAGCCAGCCATGACCAAGTTTATGCACCCTCATAAAACCCTTGGGAACCAATAGCTATCAAATTTTATTGAGAAACATGACTAGATTTAAAAAGGTCCCCTGGGTCAATAGTCTAGTGTTTTACTATGATACTATGAGAGAGGTGGCTCTGGTTTGCCACATGGGTAGCTCCTAGAGAGAGAGAGAGAGAGAGAGCACTAGATGTCTTCCAAGCCCATGCTGACACGTGCAATAGTGCAATCAGTTGAGGGCAGTTGTAGCAGAGCTCACTAGAGCCACTACAGGGGATGGAATACTGTGCCAGAGGAGAGGGTAGGCCAACCCATAGGGCCAGCAAGGCTGTTTTGCTCTCTAACACCTTACTCTTGCTGCAAGTTGCTGAGCTCATGAAGGATTTCTGAGCAAGAATGAATTGTCCATAGGGCTCTTACCTGACCGGGTATATGCGGATTCTGCACCGACTGAACAAATGGACCAACTGAGTACAGATAGAGAAGTCATTATGCTTGGTCATACTGGAGTACAAAAATAAATATAACTATATAGTTGAAATAATATTGTTAGGTAAATTCTTACTCTGATCTGTGCATCTGTGCATTTGTGTGCCTTTGGCTGGGCTCTTGGCTGAAAGGGATTTTGTGACAAGCCTGTTCACCTGGTTCCTGATTAATGAATGAAAACAAAACATAATAAATAAATAAATAAATGTTCCTCACAGGCATACAGTATCTGAACTATATATGTACATGTGAAACAAGAAACACCATGAATAGCCTGCTAATGATGTTATATGACATGCACAGTATATTTCTAATATGAGGGCCTACATACAAACATGTCTACATGTGTACAGTGTTTACATGCATTTACATTTTCAGATATCTGCACAGTAGTGTGTGTGCATATCCACACAACTACTAGAAATTTTATAGTGCAATTAATTATTACAAATGAATAGCACATGTACACATATGCAACATGGGACAGAATACCAGCAGATCATGGTGCATTTAACAAAATCCGTAGTTACGTGTCAACAGTAACATGCCGGCTTACATGTATCGCAGT
Source organism: Protopterus annectens (assembly GCF_019279795.1). Lineage (NCBI taxonomy): Eukaryota > Metazoa > Chordata > Ceratodontiformes > Protopteridae > Protopterus > Protopterus annectens. The sequence goes on along the minus strand of NC_056728.1, from coordinate 560,405,895 downwards.
ATAATACATTTGGTCACCAACTCCACAATGTGCACTTTACTGTAGTGCACTCTCTCTTGCTACCCACATAGACTGTACTATAACAGGTTAGGTTTCACTGCACTCCATCATGGTGAAGCTATACAGTTCTATCTCTGCAGCACAATTGCTGTATTGCATGTATCTGCTACCTACATGGCAGATGGTACCTTTCAAATCAGCAATTGATTTTGTTTGCCTCCACAATGCTCAGATTGTACAGATACTATCCGGCTGTAAGCCATCTACTTCATTTCTCTAAGACGTGCATGCTGATAAATATTATGTGTAACTGGTTCACAGCAAAACCTGCATGGCAGATGAAATAGTGCATATGCAATGACTGAATGTTCAGTCACCCACAATGCTCTAAGTACTGTGTACTGTGTACAGTTCTTGCAGCTGAAGATCAGTGCATTTTCTGCAGTATTAATTGTAGGATACCAAGTGAAGTATTGTACTATGTCACAGAGCACCCTGTATGACAGAGGTACATTATAAGTGCAATAAGTGATAATGTCCCATAATGTTCCATGTTCCCTGCACAATCCTGCCAAATGGAGGCCAATGCCTGCATTGCACTAGTAGCTGTAGCACAAAAAAAGCAGTAGACTAGTATTCCATGGCATCCTTGTTTTCCACTCACTGCACCACAGCATTGCATGTTAAATAACGGCGCCCACCGAGATATTCATAATGCACCATGCACTTTGCATGTGAAAGCAACCTACAGGAGCCCAGTGTTTGATAAGACTACATCTTAGTATTCCCTGAAGGCTGCACTGTATAAAGTGAGAAGAATATATATGGACTAAAAATGTGCTAGCGTAGGTCCTGCACCATGCGTATTCTTGCTACCTGTAGTACACTGAAATAAAAGGAATACTGCAATATGTATGACAAACGGCATATTGTCAGGCCATAAGTGGATTGAGATTCCCTTTAAATCCTCAAATTAACATAATGTTGACTCACATAACAGTGATATGATGTCAGCAAAAATTTAAATGAACGAATTCCCAGAACGGCGTATTTCACCTCCAGAAAACGAACTACTTGGCCACCATGGTGAGCTTTGCCCTTTTCTCCACTGTAGTGCGAACTCAGAGTTGGCATATTTAGTTTGGGGGTGTGTGTGTGTGTGGGGGCAAATCCCCTGACTTTGGTGGGTTTAATTTCCTTCATTTTTTTTTTTTTTTTTTTTTACTTATTGGTGGCCAAGTGGTTAGTTTCCTGGAGGTGAAATACACCGTTCTGGGAGTTCGTTCATTTAAACTTTTGCTGACTTTGTCTCACTGCTATACTAGTCAATGTTATATTAATTCGGTGTTATGACATAGATCCATGGATTGACTCTGTAGTTGTGATGATCAGCTCACTGTATTAGAAGGTTTAATTTACACGTGGCACAGTACTTGTATACGGAAAAGCCCATTATATCGAAAGGCAAATGCCGCCATTTTTGACACACAGAGTCCATACTGTGACAGCTGTAGTGCAGTAAATAGCAGCACAATTAGGCTTATATCCAAGTGCGCAGAGCAACCTGCCTAATATAATGCCCATTTCCCTGTGTGGTATGCAAAGTATTCTTTGCTGAGGAGTTCACCAGCCATTGAACAAATGCAAATTCAACTCCCATGTACATGTAGATCATAACTAGTTTAGCCAGGCAATATCATAACTGGTTTAGCCAGAGAATCACAACTTGGCAGTTACAGCATGTAGCACTGCTTTTCTACACACGACACAAATGCTGGCATTCTGTTTAATAAAGTTAACAGAATACATGGTTGGTGCTTTAGCAAATGACAGTATATGTACATATCCCACCATGCAAGGTAACATAAATATGTATGGTTCTAAATAATACAACCATTTACAAATGTAAAGTTAGTAGTGTCAAAAGCTGCAGAGTTTAGATCATTTTTTGCATGCTGTCATGAAAGCTTAGAAATGGAAGCAATACACTCTGGATTTGTAAAGACATCTCCCACATAGAAAACAAGATGTAAAATGCAGCAATTGTGCCAGTCACAGATGGGGCAGCCTGGATTTGGGAGGAGGTTTGATGATGCCATGGAAAATGACATCTAGATGGTTCGCAGTGGTTCTGACAATCCATCTAATTATTTTGGTGGAGGGCAGGTAGACAGACATTACCCAGGTTGATGTCAGCAACAGTGGAGAAATTATTTCTTCCGTGACACACTCTGCATTTAAATAACCACGCACCTCCCTGAAAGTATGATCTGATCTTATCCAAGAAATATATTAATGGAGACTGCCTACTCCTATTCAAAAATCACCAACTCATTTCCAGCACATATGAGTTCTTTCACAAGTGATTTATTGCAAACCTCTTGCTCAATCAGCACCCTACAACAGTGCTTACTCTCATCTACTATCATACACTACTTCTCCAAAACACTCATTTGCATTTGTTAAAGGGTTATTCCTATATCTTATTAAGAAAACAAACCTCCTAATCTTTGTCAGCTTCAAAATGAACTTTCGTAGTCCAAACAAATGTGATCTTGACAGCCATCTGATCAATCTGAGACTAACACAAATGTTTCATAAAGCAACTTTACCAAACCATGCAACAAACTACTCACTCCTAGACCTCATAATGATCAGCAGACTTACCAAAATTCTCAACATTACTATAGTGTCCCTAATATTAATGATCACTGCCCCATCACTTTCTCCTGGTTGAGCAAGGTTCCATAATCACAACCTATATTTTATATTATCATGCATAAATCTTCTGACTAAATTTATGTATTAAGCAAAAATACAATTTTTCTACACAGGGAAGGATTTTACCAAGCCCTCAAACCCATTACAGCCTACTCTATTATAAACAATATCCTCCTTGCTTTAAATGCTGACTGGTTCCCTATCATCTGGTGACTTAAGGAAATACAATAGGAGCTTTGATAAGAAACAGAATCTCCTAAAGCCCATGGACAATGCCTATTTCATATGGAAACAAATTAATGATAATACTGGTGAGACAGATACAGTGAATTTAGAAATAAAACCAAAAAGGACATAGGTTCATAGGTTCATAGGTTGGTACTAGGCTATCAGCCCTAGGGCCTATACAAGCCTAGCCATAACAATTCCCTGGCTATTTCTTCCCACACTATTTACTTCCCTGGACCCCTGTCTAGCAGGGCGACTGACATGATCTCCGGGGTGAATTTCCTTTCTCCCATCCAATCGTCAAGGTTCCTTTTGAAGAGGACCAAAGAGGCACTCTGCTTGACATGTATGGGCATTTGAAGAGAGAGAGCAGTTTTCTGCAGAGATAAGCAAACAAAAGTGCTTTTCATGCTAAAACTCTTTTGGAAAGATGTTAACAGGATGACGATATGGGCAAAATACTTAAACAACCTCCCAGCTTTCTTCACAGATGCCCTTGCTAATAACTTCTCCAGCCATACTTCACCTAGTCACAATTCCATTATCATTAGTACCACAGCTCAGCCCATCAAAGCCTACATATCAACCAATGAAAGACCACTGTCATGGAAAATTCAAATATAATAAACTCCCTCCCAAATTGTGGTAGCCCTGGAATTGATGGGGTCCATCCATAGTTTATTAAAATGTGTGTGCACCTTCCACGGTTCCTTCAACCTCTCCCTCACTCCTTCCTACTTCCACTCCCGTTGGAAACTCACTATCATTATCTTGATTCCCAAGCAATCGTCTCTCACCAGCCCCTTTCATTTTAACTCCATCTCATTCTTACCCCATATGGATAAACTTTTAGAATGGGTAGTTTATCTGTAAACACATGAATTTATCTATAAATGCAATATTCTCTCCCGTATCAGCATATGTTTATCAGAAGCTCCAACAACATTTCCTTCTTACTCTGTGCCACCAATACTATCTTACCTCAGCTATCTTAGGTCATCTTAGTAGAATACTTCATTGATTTCATAAAAGTTTCAATATAATTGACCACTCCCTCCTTCTAAACATCCTTCAGCCTATTAGTTTAGGCCAATTAAGTAATGACTGATTCAAAAGCTACCTGATAAATCTTTTGTAGTGAAATTAGGTAATATCTTTTCTTCAGCTTATCTCATGGTCACTAGTGAACCCTAAGGCTCCAATGTTGGATCCCTATGGATCAGTCTATTCATTAAGAACCTCTCTGTGGTACTCTATACCCAAAACTGTTCTCCTCTATGCCAGTGATGTTGAGATTCTTACAGCTCCCACATCACACAAGTCTGTCTTAAAAATCATACAAGCTGACCTCAGTTAACATCCTTCCCAATTTATGACAAGCAGCTACTGCTCATCTACTCTAAAATAAGCAAATGTTCTGTGCAAACTCTGCTTGACTAAAATAATCCATGTACCTACATCCCAGGTAGGACTGATAATACTTGTTATAGCTTACTATGCCTTCTTACTTACAGGTTCTAAAATTAATCACAAAACAATTAGGGTTTGCCATCATCTTTCAAGAGTCCTCACCTCTGGAAGTAGACTTGAATTTGATAAAGAAACTCTTCAGCTACAGTTTGGCATTGGCCTACTCCTATGAAAGAAATCTCTCATAACTGCAGATCTTATCCAATCATATCACAGCACTATACCTACCTTATCAACACCATTGTACTTCTCTAGCTCACAATAAATGGCTTCCCAACCTTCTTTCTCTAATCTATAAATCTGTAAATCTATAAATAAATGCATCTGCCTACAATTCATTGCCAAGGTAACTACAGTTAGCCCCACCTACTATCTCTTCCCCGATTCAGAGAATGTTGCAGTCCTTCAAAGACCTGTAAGCTTACTAACATACTCTACAAATTCCATATCAGTTTTAGGCCAAACTATGTGGCAGTTTACCACCAATCAAAAACAGGCATTCAGTATATGAATTTAGATTAAAATTCACAATGTATCTAACAGTTAGCTCTGCCTGCCATGTTTCCAACATATATACCCTTAGTCCAGTCCCCCAACCCCCACCGGTTTAATTAGATCTCATATTCTACTCATACTTTATTTAGACAACTCTCACTGCCAACTCTCCCCAAAATTAGGTAGCTAACTCCTTATATTACATACTTAATTTATTTTAAAAATAGAACTGATTGAACTGTTATATGACTGTGCTTTTAAAATATAAATAGTTGCATGACTACATGCACTGTGCATGTCTCCTTTGTTGCACACTCATACTCACTCACCAAAATTGCATACATATCTGTGTGTGTGTATATATATATATATATATATATATATATATATATATATATATATACATGTACATCGCGATAGATGCAGATATACATATAATATATAAACTCCCCCCTCCCCCTCAACCTCCCCTCAAGAAATACCATCAAATATAACTTCCCCTATATCACTAGTGAACAGGTCCTCAGTGCTCTCTATAAGGCCAAGAACATTGCATCAATGGACCCAGACTATATCCCTGGATGGCTTCTAAATAGCATGAAAAATAAACTGTCACACTGTCTGGAATCACTGTTTAACTGTAGCCTCCAAAGGGGCTTCATGCCTCATGAATGGGGAACAGCAACCATCATCCTACTGCAAAAAGGCAGGCCAGCTACAGACCCTGTAAACTACAGGCCCATAAGTTTCACTAGTCTCATATGGAAAGCCATGGAAAGAAGTATCATGGAAATGATCAAAATAACATAGGAAAGGAATAACAATAATCATACAGAATATTATATCTATAAAGTAGCAGAAAGTAACCTAAGAACTAAGCCAGCACAGGAATGGAGAAAGGAGATTCTGTCAATAGGGATGATTGCGATTAGGGATATATACAGTAGACAAGAGGGGGGGCTGGAATTTATTGGAGAAAAGTGGCAAAGGAACCAGGGTATTGGGAGCAAATAACTAAGGAGGGAAAGTTGATAGAATGGGAAGACACAAAGAATTTATTAGGACTACATGTTAGAGATTGCCTTTCCTATCAAGGAGTGATATCAGAGTATAGGCAAAGAGAAAGAAATAGGGGGCTCATAAATGAAAGACCAGCACCGATAGAGTTTTTATCTAGAACAGAAGCTTCCATTAAAAAAGGAATAATTAGTAGAGCATATAAAATAATGTATAACTATAGGACTCAACCAGAGGAGGTTAGAAAGAACTGAGAAGAGAGATTGGATACGTAATTCACAATGTAAAATGGAAGGATATATATATGCCTCCCAAATATGCAACAAAATCCAGAAGACTTAGGATTTTTGCTGGGAAATGTTTACACAGATATTTTTATACCCCAAGTAGACTCATAGAATGTTTTCACAGGTAGACAACAAATGTTGGAGGTGTGATGGGGGAGAAAGAGATAATTGGGAACATATTTTCTGGGAGTGCAGTAAGTTGGCTGACTTTAAAGATTCCCTGCGGGATGCACTGTCAAGGATGCTGGGTGTGCAGATTGGTGTGACGAGGGAGATGATTTTTCTGAGCTGTGATACAGAATTGGATTTGCCTAAACATGGTAAGGCCCTGCTGTGTCTAATTATGATGGCTGCCCAAAAAGCAAATTACTAGAAAATGGAAATCATAATCTAAACGTATTATACTAGATGTAGTGAATACAGTAACGTAGATAAACAACTGGAATTCAGATCTTTAGAAAAGGGTAGGACCAAACTACATAGGAAAAATAGGAACTGTGGGAATAATTCATACAGGGAAGGAATGAGGTTTAAAGAAGGCAGGACTTAGATGAGCTATGTAATATTTGACTGAAAATGATTGGATAGACTATAAGTGTTGTATAATGTTTGCAACTGGGAGTGTGTCAGTATGGTTTGTGATGTAAAATGCTTGCAACTAGGATTGTGTCGGTGTAGTTTGTTTTCATTTATATAAATGTATGATTGTCTATGTCGTAAGTGATGGTTTAATAAAGATGTTTCTTGTTAAAAAATGGCACAGACTGAATAATTTATGTAATGCTGCTTAGCTTATATGATATATAGCAGTAAATGTGAAGTATAAAGTTTGTAAACTTGAACTTAATACAGTTTGATTACTTTTATATAAATGTAAATTTGCCTGCCTATGTCACAAGTGATAAGTCAATAAAGGTGTTTAAAAAATAAAATAATAATAATGTAGCACACCTCCATACACTGGACCCAACCCAGTTCAGTTTTGTCAAGAACAGGTCATGCCTACTCAACCTGGTGGATGTCTTTGAGAAGGTCACCAAAGCAATAGATGAGGGCAAAATCAGTTTGCACTGCCTACCTTGACCTAGCCAAAACATTTGACACAATAATCCACTTGGGAATTGTTGACAATCTAAAGAGTTTAAGTATACACCCTTATGTCATCCAGAGGGCTCATAGACAGGACCCAGAAATTTAGAATTAGGAAGTCCACCACAAAGAGGCCAGTAACAGGTGGAGTCTCTCAGCATCTACTTCTTTGAAGTTAAGGGCAACATCAAGGCCCTCTGCCTGATTAAATTTGCAGATAATTACAAATTAGGAGCAGTCATATAATCCCTCACTGACACAGACAAATGTCAGAGCCATGGACTAAAACTAAACTCCAAGAAATGCATAATAGTACCCTTCGGGAAGTCATCCACCCCTGGTAACTGTAATATTGACAATACACCTTTAAGAGTCAACTCAATAGTCAGAGACTTGGGGACACACATAGAGAGTAATCTAGCCTTTGACTATCATATATCTGCAGTAGTGAGGAAATCATTATATGCTGTGTAACTTATAAACAAAGGTATGACATCTAGGTCCATGGAAGTCATTATTCTACTGTATTCGGCATTCATCAAACATATCATTGAGCACAATGCCCCCTTTGGTATGTACCTAACCAGGCATATCCAACAACTGGAATGTCCACAGAGTTTCCTCACTAAATAATATAGGGTGTAAGTAACATATTCTATGCAGATCACCTCAAGGCCATATCCCTGGATTCTGCCTCCTACAGGCTGTTGAGGGGAGGTCTATGCCTGGCAAACAAGGCATTGTCAGACTCAACTCTGATGTACTTTCAGCATATGCACAAACAAACTGCACCAGAATTACCTATTCTAAAGACTTAAACCTTGCATGAGATGTAAATAGGACCTGCTGGAGAGACTGGCTTGTATCCCACAGACTACCCCCTTCTTTGGAACAGGTTCTCTATTTTTGGAAGGGGAACAGGAAATTCATCTCTGGTTTGGCACCTATGTTTTTAATGGACACAAGCAGCCTGTAAATGTTCATTTCCCAGGCCCATGCTTATAAATGTTTCTTCTCCCAAGCCTCTGCTTACACTTATCAAGGGTACCGGAACTTGTCAGAGATTTGGGATGCATAGCTAGACTTAAAAAAGCCCTTGTGGTCATTAACCTAGTGCACACCTATGAACCTATGAACCTACACACCATTCTCCCTGCATCTCTTTATATATGTATATGTACATCCATTACCTACACATTGACAAATATGAGTAACTTTATCCACATTTATTACATTCCCTACATCACCTTTAGCTGGCCAGCTAGTATTTCCACCAAATAAAAGTCTATATAAAGTTTAGTATTTGTATGTGCACTGGCAGGTTTTGTTGCAGTGTTTCTTAGTTCATTAACTGCATAATGTTAATCTTACTAGGTGAGATTACTCTTATTATGTAAAACTTGCAATGTCCTTTCATGAACTAACCAAAAATCTCACTACCATATATTTGTGTTATGTTAATCGCAAATACATTTGATAATGTTTATTATTTTCAGTAAACATAGGTGCAGATACAATAAAGGCTACATGATCTGCTAAGACCATGTGCACAGTGTGGTATGATGCACACATGGTAGCATGGCATTTTGTATTCAATAAGCAGCTTTACATGATGTGTAGTGCCACACAAACACGGTAAACATTATGGCATGCTAATTACTGTATAAGGAGCTGAATTGTATGCTAATCAACTAATCCAAGATGGAGGAGCTATTCAACAAGCGATAAAGTAATCGTGTGGACTCAGTATAGGTTTTTCCCTGTGAATTTGAAAACCTATTGGAATACAGTCATGGAAACTTCTGTACACAGAAACAATGTTAGGGGCTGCAGTTGCTCTTATACATGTGTATGTGCAACATGCCCAAGTCTATGCTGCTGCTTCTGCTAAAAGACCGCGACCAAGAATGAGAAGGGTGTTTCGACCCCATTTATCTTTCCATGGTCTGCATGAGGTGGAAATTGTAGAACACTACAGGGTAGATAGAGACATACTACAGGAACTCTACAACTTCTGTCATCCACAACTGAGATCAAGGGCAAACTGAGGGGAACCAATATCTGTGAAGTTCAAGGTATGTGTAGCACTTAGAATATTAGCTACAGGAACCTTTCAGAGGCCAACAGGGGATGTGCTTGGGGTGTCACAGGCATCAGCATCCAGGATCCTACATCAACTCCTGAATGCTATACTGCAACATGCCACTGATTATATATAGTTTCCCCATACACCCAAGGACAGAACAATTATGCACAATTTCGACCCTGTAGCACACTACCCTGAAGTCCGAGGTGCTATAGACAGCATGGACATTGAAATCAAAGCACCACCCAGGGAATAGGGAAGGGTGTACATAAATAGAAAGGGCTTCCACTCGATGAACTGCCAGCTCATGTGTAATGCTAAGAAAATCATCCTGAATGAGTGTGCTAACAACCCTGTTAGTTACCATGACTCACATATCTGGCACAACTCCCAACTCTACTACAGGTTTTCTAGTGGTGATATCCCACAGGTTCATTTACTGGGGGATGCAGGGGATGCACTGGAGCCATGGCTGATGACACCCATCAGAAATGCACACCCACCCACCAAAGAACAGTATGATGAGGCACATGCTCAAACAAGAAATATCATAGAGCATGCATTTGGTCTGCTGAAGTCATGGTTTTGGTGCTTAGATACATCAGGGGGAGCCCTGCAGTACAGTCCCCATACTTGTGCTGACATTTTCATTGTCTGTGCCATCTTTCACAATATTATTCTGAGAAAACAGCTGCAGTAGGAGCACCAAGGGTAAGGGGCACACATCCCACCACCATTGACAAGGTCACCACAGTCATATACAGGTGAGGAGTCAGAGGGAGAACCAGCAGCTGCTGTGGGTGTAGACAGACGTAGGCATCAAAAACAACAGCAGAACAAAAAATAGCACCAAATACAACAAAGAACAAAGACCAGGATCCCAGTAATTCAAATTTATTCCTCTCTGACGTCTCGGCAAACACTGCCTTCTTGGAGTACACAATTGCTTCACAGCAAACACTTGCTTTATATACATTACTTAGCAAGCAATTAAACAATCAAATCATCAATTAATATCATACCATAATTAAAAGGCACAACCTTTAAAGCAATACGTGCCAATTAAAATCAACATTCATACCCTTTAGGAAACAAAGTATCAAACATTAATATGTACACTGCTTCTTTATAAAGAAGTTTATTCTTACTAATACCCTCACCCAGAAAACCACAATCTATTTTTCCAGAATAGTAACTTGCAAACTACTAATAGAACTGCCATGAGCTTCTAAAAATGCTGTGCCACTGAGCTCTGTTCTTTTTTATTCAATATGTCATGAACATGTTCTAATAACCTTACTTTAAAAGCCCTTTTAGACTCTCTCTTCTTATTACAAGGACATCTGAGGGCATAGATAATGCCCTCAGTGTCACATCTGTAATTCCCACGAACTTCAAATTTTTGGCCTTTTAAGAGTCCAAAATAAGGCTCAATAAATTTGCATGCCCTGCATTTGCCACATCCTAATGCCCTTCTACTTCTTGGTAATTCATATAAGGCCTCCTTAGGTCTATACAACCTGGATTTCACCAGAAAACTCTTAATATTACAACCCACTCTATAGGAAGCAGCAAGTTTCTTGGGCATCCATGAACTTCCAGCTTTTAAATTTTATAACAACTGCCACTGTGCTCATACTGTCTCATAAAGCCTCTTACTAAATCCACTATATGTGGTCACAAAGTACATATCGCATTCAGATTCAATATCATTATTTATTCTGGGAACACCCTTCCATTTTCTATTATTGTTCCCTATATACTCTTTATTAAATCTAAATCAGGCCTTAGCAATTAGATTTTCACCATAACTTCACTTTTTAAACATCCCAAAAGTAAAACCTATTTCTCTTAAAAAATATTGTTTGACGTATGCATTCACCATAAGGTAAGGCATCAATCGTATGCCCAGGATGACAACTTATTGCTTTCAAATAGTGAATATCCCCTTGAAATTTACTAAATTTACTATGTACTTTTATAGTTAATATACCATCTTGAATAAGTATCAACTCTGGATCCAGAAAGGACACTACCTACCCTATCTGGATACCATCAAATGTAAAATTGAATCTATTCACCTGTAACATATCCAAAAAATTCTGCACTTCCTGTTCACCACCTTCACATAAAAAATTAAATCATCAATAAATCTAAAATAACACTTAACATATTGACAAAATATTTTTTTCTATACATATATTCTACTTCAAATAAACCCATAGTTAAATTAGCATATGAAGGGGCAATGCCGCCCCCATAGCCGTTCAATTGGATGCTGAAGGAATACACAACTCCCAAGCTGCTGTGGGTATGTCAGCCAGCATACACTTACAAAGTGTAGAAGTAATTGTAGCAATCCTTGAAATGAAAGTGAACAGCATAACCTTCTCAGTTTATGTGCACTGATAGCCAAACTCCTTCTTTTAATGAAAACTGTATTTTACTGTTAAGTAATATTGTCATACACTTTAAGGACCACAGTACAATGATACCCTATAGACTGCATGTCTGAGAGTACAGCACAGATAAAAGAATAAACACAACAGGAAAAACAAGACAAACAACTGAGATTGTACAAGTGTTATATGTCTGTACAGTACTGTGGAGGAAATGGGACTTGCTTATATGCACAATGATTTTCATTCCTGCTGCAAAGTTGTTTCTTCAGCAAAGAGAGATAAGACACCCTCACAGTGTTTTGTAGGTTCAGTAGTCTGACAGTACAAATCCAGAGTTGTGTACAAATCTGTAATGTGTGTTAAAGTGTAGTCAGTATTTTTTTTTTTTTTTATAATATTAATATTTGCACAGTGTGTAGCTTAGCCTTAACACTGTGAAATGGATAAATGCATTAAATCTAATGTTAAGTAACCTGTATGATAAAGACTGCATAAATTACAGCTGTAAATCAGGTGTGTGTGTAGCACACCTGGTAAACACAATGAAGCACACAGCAGATCATGGTTCAAGCCCCAAGTTTATCTTTTAATGTTGAAACCTAAAAAACACTTGTTAGAAGAATAATACATGTTAAGCTTTGCCTGTCACATTTACATATCACTTACCTTCATGCAAACACAGTCTAATGGCCCAGGCAACAAGCAGGCATTGTCATTTTCAAAAAGGATACATTTTTACATTTTTTTCATTTCATTGCACAATACTGCTAAGCACCATTGTGTAATGGTCAGCAAGCTTTCACAACACCTGCAGGTCCAGAACACCTGTAGACAATAGGCAGACACTTGTCAGTTTCGGAAAGAGTAACTTGTTGCATCTTTTGATTACCATCACGTAAACTCACTAAGCAGTGTTGTTTGATGATCCACAATACCTGCAAGTCCAGAACACCTACAGACACCATGGAGACACTTGTCAATTTCAAAACAGATGCATTTTATCATATGCTGTTTGCCAGTGTGCAAACATGCTAAGCAGTGTTGTGTGGTGGTCAGCACACATACATAGCAATGAATGTGACAATATACAGCTGCTGATTAGTTTCTGTATAACATATGTTTACTGCCCAGTCTTCATCCCATATAATCCATGTAAAAATACAATGAAAGGGAAGGCACTTTTTAATAACTGAACACATATTTACACGCAGTCATGTGTTACCTGCACCCATGTACTTGAAACTTGGTATGTCAGTGCTTGTTCTCAGATGTCAACTACATTACAGAAAGAAATAGCAAAACTGCATTGTTACATAACATATATATCTTTATAATGGCAATAGACATTTAGATTGCCTTTTACATGTATTAATGTGGACAGCAAGTCTTCACAAATATGAACACATAAATATGATCACAAAATGTGTGCGTCTATATGTGACAATTTAAGTGTGTAATGTATGCAACATCATGGGAAACAGCTGCTTAGTCCCATTTTTGCTACATGCATTCCTGACAGCTTTTTGCATCTAGTTTAACAAGTTGTCACTTAAAGTATACTTGTACATTGGAAATCCAGCAGGAAATAATACATACACACTCCACACACCACTGTCACAACAGTGACATGTTAACCACATCACATAATGATGATTGCATCATCTGCAAAGACCACTATGACAAGGCAAATACATAGGGGTGTTGCAATCATGAAAATACATATGTGTGTTAAATTAGCAAGGCAGCCACATTATGTGTGAGTTTCTATGTGTGTCTACATGTATGTGCATAGTCATAGGAACAGCAGTCTGTATCCTACTAACATCAGTCAGGTCCTATGCAGAACTAATATCTTGACAGTCTTACATGGCTACCCATCCATTTCATACATACCTCCAACATAGTCATTCAACATGCAATGATGAAGTCGTCCACTTTAAATTGTCCTGCAGCATTATAAACATCAGGCTTGTGTTATGGCACTTGCATTAAGTACTGAGTTCTCTATTTGGTGAACTTAGGTAGTAGTTCTAATCTTATTATAGTAAACTGGTGTGGTCAACTTGTGTGTGTATGTAGTCAAAATGGTGTACCTGTGTGTCCTCCGGTCAGAAATACAGTCCCATGCAGTACAAATATTTTGATAGTTGTACATGGCTACATATCCATTTCATACAGGTCTCCCAACATTGTTGCAATAATAATGTTGTAAACTATAAATTGCCCTGCAGCAATATAAAAGTCAGACTTGTGTCATGGTGCTCACATTAAGTACTGAGTTCTCTAACTGGTATATCTAGATAGGGATTCTAACCCTCTCACTGTGGTCAATTTGTGCGTGTGTGTGTGTGTGTGTGTGTGTATGTGTGTGTGTGTGTGTGTATATATATATATATATATATATATATATATATATATATATATATATATATATACACATACACACATACAATCAGAAGAGTGTAACTGTGTATCCTACTTTCAGCAGTACAGTCCCATGGAGTGCAAATATTTTGACAGTTGTACATACCTACACATCCATTTCATAAAGGCCTCCCAACATCTTCTCTCAAACATACAATGATGATGTCATCCACTACAAATTGACCTGCTGCATTGTAAAAGTCAGATTTGTGTCATTGTGCTTGTGTTAAGTAATGAGTTCTCTTGCTGGTGTACTTATTTAGGTAGGGGTTCTAATCTCACTGTGGTCAATTGGTGTGTGTATCATCAGAACAGTGTAACTATGAATCCTACTGTCAGCAATACAGTGCCATGTAGTCCAATTATTCTGACAGCTGTACATGTTACACATCGTTTTCATACAGGCCTTCCAACATCTTCTCCCAAATATGGAGTATTGATGTTGGACACTATAAATTGCATTACAAACATCAGACTTGTGCTGTGATGCTTGCATTAAGTACTGAGTTTTCTAGCTGATGTACTTAGTTAAGGGGGTTCTAATCTCATTGTGGTCAACTTATGTGTGTAGTCAGATGAGCATAAATGTGTATCCTACTGTCAATAATACAGCCCCATGGAATATAAATATTTTTACAGTTATACATGCCTACACATCCATTTCATACAGGTCTCCCAACATCTTTTCTCAAACATGCAATGATGATGTCGTACACTATAAACTGTCCAGAAGAGGTGTAAATGTCAGACTTGTGCTGTGGTGCTTGCATTACATACTGAGTTCTCTGGCTGGTGTACTTAGTTAGGTAGTGGTTCTACTCTTACTGCTGTCAACTTGTGTGCATGTGTTCATTTGGCTGACTTTCAAGAGGCCATTTTAGACCAGCATGTGAAATACTCCTAGTACCATCTTCTTCTAACCAGAACATGCTGATGTCATCAGTTATAAAGTGTTGTCTGACTCAATAAAATACAGACTTGTGCTGCAATGCTTGTGTTGAGTACTATACTCTGTAGATAGTCAGATAGGGGTTCTACTCTCACCGTGGTCAAATGGTTTATATGTGCATTCAACAATTAATATGGTGACAATTTTAGAACAACATGTGAGTTGACAGCTATGTCAGACCCTCCTCTGAACATCTTCTTGTAACATACACTGATGATGTCATCCTGTAAAAAGTGTGCTCTGGCTTTATTCAAGTCAAAGTTGTGCTGTGGCATAAATATTAAGTACTATGTTCTCCAGCTTCTGTAACTAGATATTTAGGGCTTCTAATCTGACAGCAGGCAAACTGATGGTGTATACTTCCAAATATTACTTTTGAAAAATTTTACACAGTGATGTGACTCCACATCCATGTCAGACACTCCTCATAACATGTTCTTCTCAGCATACAATGATGCTATTATACTCCAAAAAGTGAAACATGACAGTGCTAAAGTAAGACATATGTAGTGTTGCTAGTACTACATTGCATGGCATTCATCTTCTATACCTACGCAGGTGTAATGTTCAAATCAGGCCCAGTCTACTGCTGTGTGTATGTGGTTGGTGGTACATTACGGTCATTGTATGATATTTGGAATCACTCTTCATTTCACTACCACTTAGGAGAATATTTACAGTAGACCCATGCATCCACCATCCTGTTTTTTCCTATTGCTACATGACATCCTTCCTGCAGAGGAGTGGAGGATGTCCTCATGTCAAATATGCATAGACAGATCATAAAGTAGAGTCCTTCCATGAGTCTCTGTAAGCCACCTTTAGACCACTTCATGTGTGATGGCTAATTCTGTCCTGGTGTGGTGCACATGTCCCATACAGACAGTGGCAGTATGTAATGCAATCCTACAACTACAGACATACACACAATACTCTTACTATCTTCCATCATATAAATATAGGGAGTTTGTTTTAAATGGTATAATAATGGCCAGGATCTTATGTGATGTCAGCGATTAGTCTAATAATGTTCTATAACCCTATGAACATTTGACATGTCAATTTTGCTGTCACTGACATGGGATATGTTGAGGTGTGGATGTGCAGTATGGCTACAATAAGGTATTACAATCTGTGATGTGAGCTAATGTATGGATAGCTGCTGCTGCCATTTCATTACATACTCATTCTATAACATCTGTACTAACATGCCTCCTGAGAGTTGTTGACATGGTATGATACACTTTTATGTATATTGTTGGCTTATTAGGACATGTGCTGTTATAGTGGATCAGATCAACATTTTACACAGTTCTCATTCCACCATCACAGTGACACTTGTATTATGGCACAGGTGTACATGTGTCTACCTACCATCATTAAATATGCTGTGACAGACATCAGTATAATATCATATTGATTATATGTGCACATATGTTTTGTTTCATCCAGATGTAATGCAGTGAAATACATAACAATATCACATGTTTTGATTAAATTGCAACCTTGTGGAATTCAAGGTATGTCCAGTTGTGTTGCTATTCCCAAGGATTGTTGAGGTGGTCAGTAGCAACATTGTGTGAATATCAGCATTTGTGTCACAAAATATTCTGCACTAGCCACAAACAACTGATCTGTAATGTGTCTTTATATGGTATCAGGTCACTCAAAAACAGCTTTCACATAAAGCACATATAGATATATGTTGTGCAGGTGATGTAATTACATAACACTGGTAAAGTAGTATTACTGAGTGAACAGTACAATCGTGTGGAATGTGATGCATGACCAAGGTTATATTTGGAGGTATTTTCACAAATTATTTATTTCAAGAAATGTGCAATGTTAAGGGGAATACACAACTAAGCACAGAGCTGTTTGTGGATGCCACCAGACATACTCAACCAGAGAAAGCAGACAGTCTGCTAGCTGATAATTTGTTGCATACTTCACCCCTCTGCCACCACTGGACATCAGCCAATCTATGCATGCAAACATTAGTCATTCTTTATTCTCAGGAGGGAAGCTCATTGATGTGCTCTCTACTGCTAATAACACTGAAACAACTGGCCCTGACAATGTCATAGGTTGCTTATCATGTGACTTAAAACCTAACCTAGCAGGGACAGTTCGATCAAGGGAGGTTACAACATTAATGGCCCTTGGGCCCTTACAAGCCTAGCCAAGAGTTTATCCCCAAAAAAGAAACCTCAGTCAGCACCTGTCACCCCTGGCAATGAGGGACACAGATGGAACCCCTGGGACAAATTTCTGGTTTCCCATCCACTCATCAAGGTAACACTTGAAGAGGGTCAGCAAGGTACTCTGTTTGATGTGTATGGAAAATCTATTCCAGAGACAGGGCAGCCTCTGAGAGACAAACCTGTCTCTCCAGTAGGTTTTGCTGATGTTGCATATTAGATTTAGGCCTTCTGAGTGGGTAATGTGCGAGGAGTTAGATTTATGGATATGGAGCATCTTTAGTAGGGCAGGGTCCAAGATTGCCTTGTAGGCAAGACACAGATCACCTCTGAGCAATCTGTATGACACCAAGTAAAGTGACAGTGATTTGAGCCTGTCCACATGGGACAGGTGTTGGAGGCCATGGATTCTCTTTGTGAGGTATTTCTGTGGTCTTTCCAGTTGGTGCAGATGTTTGGAGATGTACATAACAAATGGGGTGATATACTCAATTATTGGTCTAATGAGGGAGGAGTACAGGGAGGTAATAACCTCCTTTTTTCTCGATGCAGTCCCTTTACTTATGTGAAGAACCAAGTAAAAGGCTTTTCTGACCACTGCCGCTACATGATGGTCGAATGTGAGATTGATGTTAACCTGAGCACCCAGATCTCTCACCAAAGGTTGTGTGCTTACGGCATTGCCGTTTATGTGGCAATCAGTAGGAAATGTGTTTTTGCTGAATGGTATGATGATAGATTTTTTTTACGTTTATCTTGAGGCCATGACTTTGGCACCAGTCATTTTTTGCTGTGTGACCCTCTTGCAGTGTGTTAACATAATTTGGGGAGTCAATGACTGTACCCAACTTACAGTCGTCTGCAAATTTGGTCAGGCACAGGCCTTTTGTCTTTGCCTGGACCTCTGAGAAGTAGATACCAAACAGTAGGGGTCCCAGGACAGATCCCTGGGGAACACCACTAGTGACAGTTATCCTATCAGGTAGAGGCACCTATTTTGACCTTGTGAGTCCTGTTGGTGAGCCAGTTGGCTACCCACCTGATGAGATAGGGATTTATGCCAAATTGTGTTAGCTTTTCAGTGATGCCTGAGTAGGGGATTGTGCCAAAGGCCTTGGCCAAGTCAAGGTAAGCTGTATGTATTGACTTTCCCTCGTCCAGGGCCTTGGTGACAGTCTCAAAGAATTCAATGAGGTTCAGCAGGCATGATATGCCCTTGACTGATTCAACACACCCTCCAGACAGCCTATGTTCTCTTAGAAGCGTGTAAAAAAACATGCATCCATCTGACCGGGGGGAAGGAAACAGACAGTCTGATGCACCTGATGCATGGAGTTATTGACCCATACTCCTGATTCTCCTCATCTGTGAGGCAGACCAGTGAGTCATCATGGACATTATCAAATAGGACACAGGTCATCTCCCAACTGTGTACCAAACTCATGATTGATTTGTTAAGGCTGCATCATGTCTGTAACATCTGTTTGATGCCTTCAAGAAGGTCACAAAGGGCATTCATGAGGAAAACATTATCATCCTGCATAACCTGCTAGGGCCAAGGCATTTGACACAAATCCATATTCAGATATTACAGAGAAACTGTATCAAGTGGACATTTGCACCTACATCACCAAGTGGGTAGACAACTGGATCACATATGTAACAGATAATGTTGAAGTGTGTGAAGTCACTTCTACCTAGAGTCCAGTGACTAGGTCCATACCTCATGATTCTGTACTAGGCCCTTTTCTGTTCAAAATTTAAGTCTCAGAAGTCAAGACTAACTTAAACATCCTTTCTCTAACCATCTTTGTGGAGCACTGCAAATTGTGGGCAATCATTGAATCCAAAATCTGTATTGGTATAATGCAGACTGTATTAACACACACAAAATATTGCTGCTAGAGCCATGGAGACACAGTAAATGAACAAAAATCATGGGGGAGTATTTCCTTTAAGAAGGCAAATATACAACCTAATTTCAATATAGACAGCACACAGCATGCCCCTGTGAGGAGACTGAATGGTATATGACCTGTGTATTCAGGTAGATGGCATGTGGAAAGTCCATCAGTTTGTGCCCACAGTGGTGACTAATCCCTTATATATAGCACAACTCCTGAGTATGTGCAGGGAATGCAGATCATAGGGCATTATAGTCCCATTGTTCACAGCCCTCATCACACCAATAATTGTGTACAGTGTACCCTTTTGCATGTACCTCCCAACACATATTCGAGGTATAAGTTATTCAAGTGTGTCACTTTTGCCACAGTGAGCTTCCACACATTTATTGGCCATAACTAAATATTCTTTTGGATGCATAGTCATTATGGGTTGACAGTGCAGAACAGCCATCAAGGTGTTATACAAGATGTATGTATGCTATGTGTTCCTGTGATGCATAGTTGAATGACAGCATTGATGGTATGAGTTAAATTTGTGTATGTGTGGATTATGGCATATATATGCCATGGAAACCTGCCAACTTGCCAGGATTGCTCATAATTTAAACTGCAGGTGTAACAATGTCCCTCTTAACACCTCTGATATATGTTAATTTTTGGGGAAGGTGTGCTTGATTCCCCTTATAGATTAATGACAAATCATGACTGTTGTATTAGTGTGTTCTTGCATAAATCACAATCACGTATTTTATGACAGTGACACAGATTGTTGGTGGTATTATTCTGATA
This sequence comes from Protopterus annectens, assembly GCF_019279795.1. Lineage (NCBI taxonomy): Eukaryota > Metazoa > Chordata > Ceratodontiformes > Protopteridae > Protopterus > Protopterus annectens. The sequence continues at coordinate 560,385,830 of NC_056728.1, read as the reverse complement.
TTGTCCATGATTGTGCATGCTTCTGTCTGCTGTTGTCCATGAGCCTGTTGATATATATTCCACTTGGTTGAGACCTGTGCTGACATTACATTCATATTCAGGCAACTCATTTTTCACATCTTCACAATGTGCACCTACAGTACCCCCTGTTGTATATACCATCCATGATAAATGTCCTCTCCAGTGATCATGTCAGGATGCTTATATCATTACAAACTGTTCTCCATTGATATGTCACTTTGTGTGACAGTCACATGATATACAATAACTGCATGATGATATGAGGATATCACACAGGAGGAGTAAATAGTGGTACACACTGTATCATGCAGATATGTGATTACTGTTTATGCTACAACTGTCTTGTCTTTGTGGTCTACATATGTTGACATGCCCTCATCTGCTGTACATTGCCATGTTTCATCTGTCCTCTTGCCCTGTGTTCATCCCTACAATTCATGTGTGTGCCCCTTTTTAATACACACACTTCCCCTGAATAAGTATTTATAATGCAGTCTATGTACCCTTGCTGATCACTAACAAATCTTTTTTTCAGTATGCTTAAAATGGGTGTGCACATTACTTTGCACTGACTACCTTTTATATAATGTGTTAGAATTGTATACATTACCTTATATTAAACCCTAGTAGTCACTGTGGCTGTCTGTGCAGTCCTGCAGAACTAGTGTGTCAGTAGGTAAATGTGTTTGCACGTCTGCAGGTGTTTGTGGTGCTTTACGTGATTTCCTGGCTGCCAACACTGCTGCTGGCCAAGAAACAACATTTGTATGCATGTAAGCTTGCTGCATGGCATCCATATGCAATTAGCATTGCTGGTCATCATGCAAACAGGCAAAATCCATGCAGGCTTCGTGCTAAGCCTACATGGAGTTTATTGAATCTCCAGGATAGTTTATACATTACTGCATGTCTGTTTAATTTGTAGTCCTCAAGCCTGTAGCTGAAATGAACCCTTCAGGATCAGTCACCCACCCTGATTTAACTTACCTTGATAAATAAATACTAGCAGTGCATAAAAAATGTTTTAAGATGAGTAGTCCTATCTTTGAGGAATATATTTACACATTTCGACTATACGCATTATATGAGTTAGCTGTAGATATCTCTACCATTATTAGGGTTAATGTGTATGGCAAATGCAATGCAAAGCAGTGTATTAAATGAGTGCAAATTATTAAGCCTGATTAGGCCCTCATACATACTGAAACAAAATGACCACTGTGTTTATTAAAGGGCAGTTCCTCCAGGACAGTGAAAAAAGAAATATTTCATTATATCATAATCTTTATACAGTGATAACCCCCTGGATCTTTCTCAGTGCTCAGTACTACTGTCTTGTTTGGCATGCAACAAATAGTCTGATGGAAGCTACCATACAGATGTGATTTAGTTTTCAGTCTATCCTTCTTTCTCCTACAATGCACTTTTTTCCAATAATATGTCATGGGATAAGTAACTTATTTTTAGGTGCTTTGCTTCTACATTCATTTACAGAAGTGTTATGAATTTCTGACTTCTTAGACTGTCTCTGAAGATACTGTGTTGTTTCTTCTTCATTAGACTGAAATGTGTGTTAATAGAAAAATGTTATAGCATTTTTCATGATATATTTAAACTTCTTTCCAGACAGTATAGCTTAATTACTATTTTTCTTATGTCTCATGATTATAATCCATAACTTTCCTCACAGTGTGCTGCTAATATATGCAATTGCCTCTTATTCCCAGGCTGACAAGCTCAACTGTCTGAGATTAATACTTTATAAACATGGCCTTTTGGGTTTCACCAGCTTCTAGTACTGAGTCAGGAGTCGTGACATATATATCACACAAGCTGAGACAAATTCCTACAGAAAAAAATGAAAGAATGCAGTTGCAATTGCATGTGCGACACGCCTGCACTGGCCCAGTAATCAAGAAGCCTCAATCCTCATCACTAACACCAGTGATAGATGTGCACATTGGGAGGATAACAAGTACTCACACAGTAAAGTATAATTTCCCTTAAGAGCATACAGAGATCACAGTCATGGGTGTCACAGGCTATTTCAAGAGTGGCCTGTACAGTGTCACCAAATACATATGCAAGTATTCCAAGAGCTTAAATATCTCTAAACAAATCAGCCACAATTAAAAGATTTAAATATATTTAATAATAAATAATAAAAGTACAAGACAATACTCAATAACTCAACACAGTAGCAACCGAGTTCAGAATTACAGGAAATACTTTAAAACAACATTTCAGAACAGTCTCACATAAATACAGAAAACATCTAGATTGATCTTACTATATTCCTATCTCTCCCTAAGAGAAACTATGTTCTAAATAACTTACTTACAGAGCCAGGCAAATGCAAGTACTGCATGGATGTTTACAGGCCCAAAGACAAGATACAAAATGCACTGACTCACTCTCTGAGATAGTTCTTAAATCACTATCAAACATTTCTGCTGGGTTATCTCAGATTACATAATTCTTTGTCACCTCTGTGTCAAAAATACTTATCCCTAAGAAGTTGCCTGAAACTGGAAATTACACACAGTAGCAACCGAGTTCAGAATTACAGGAAATATTTTAAAACAACATTTCAGAACAGTCTCACATAAATACAGAAAACATCTAGATTGATCTTACTATATTCCTAGCTCTCCCTAAGAGAAACTATGTTCTAAATAACTTACTTACAGAGCCAGGCAAATGCAAGTACTGCATGGATGTTTACAGGCCCAAAGACAAGATACAAAATGCACTGACTCACTCTCTGAGATAGTTCTTAAATCACTATCAAACATTTCTGCTGGGTTATCTCAGATTACATAATTCTTTGTCACCTCTGTGTCAAAAATACTTATCCCTAAGAAGTTGCCTGAAACTGGAAGTCGTAAAACCAATTAAATACTTTTACTCTTGAAACCTGTAATTATTTCTGTTTCCAGACAATATAAAGCATTTCTAGCTGCAGACATTCTGTCTCTTTGCTGTATTAACTAACTTTATAGCACATCATTAAACTCTTTACTTATTTTCTCAGAATTTGCAAGTTAACTCTGTATGTTTCAACTTCTACCATGAAAACATACATTTGCATAGGCATAGAGTCCATATACATTTCTGCTCTTCTCCAGCAGGGTACACTGTGGTTATATTTATGCAGCTCAGCACATAACATATAGTTTACTTACATCTGTAAGACAAGCCTATGGATCATTTTAATATTCACAAATGACACTGAATTATTTACAAAATTTTAGCTAGCTGGGCTGGCAGTATCACAATTCTATATAAACCGTATTCATATTTTCAAGTGACATATAATTATTTACAAAATTCCAGCTAGCTGGGCTGGCAGCATTTCAGTTTGTCACACTTCTCCCCCCCAACAAGAACTCAAGCTAGGTTTTCAACAGACCCTTGAGAAACATTGCTTGAGAGGGTTGAACCTATCTGGGAATACCTTAGCCCATTCCCTGTCTTGAGATTCCAGCTGCCTTGGCATTGCTGACCCCAGTACCATGCGGCACTGTCCCATCATATGCCTGCAAGCTAAGCTCTACCATAGTAATTTTGGATATTCCTGTCTGGCTCCCTGTAGCCATAGATCCCCCTCAGACTCCTCCTTCCTTCTATTGCCAATACTTAGCACAAGGGCCTCCCTATCATGGTAAGATTTCATCATGTTAACATGGTGCAATTTGTGACTCTGCCTAATGCCTAGCAGTTCTACCATGCAGTTAACATCCCTGACCTTCCTCACCATCTTGTAGGGTCCCTCTCAAGCTGCCTGAAGCTTGTTGCATCTGACAGGAATGAGAACCATTATCTGCTGCCCTACAGCATACTCTCTAGCTCGAGGATTCCTGTCATACCAGACCTTTTTCTGCTGTTGGGCTTCTGCCAAGTTCTCCTGGGCCAAGCCCATGAGTTCCCTGAGCCTTGCCCTGAGGTTTAGGACATATGCCATAACAGACTCCCTGTGGGATTCCCACTCATCCTCCCACTCATCTCAGATTAAATCTAGAGGTCCCCTCATCCTATGCCCAAACAACAACTCAAAGGGTGAAAACCTGTGGATTCCTGGGGAACTTCTCTGTAAGCAGACAACAGATGGGGCAAATATGTGTCCCAGTTCATCTTAAACTGTTCTGCAAATTCTCGTAGCATGGTCTTGAGTTTAACCTCTCAACAAGATCATTAGTCTGGGGACTGTAGGGGTGATCTTTAGAAGCCTCACCCCACAGTACTTCCACAGACAAGTCAGCAGGTCTGACATGAAATTGGCAGTTCTGTCAGTCAGTATTTCTTTTGGGAAACCTACCCTGCTGAAAATCTCTAACAAAGCATTTTCCACCTTTTATGCCTCAATGGAGGACAAAGCCACTGTCTCAGGGCATCTGGTAGGGTAGCATAATCTACTACCACTAGGATATACTTTTTCCTTGTGGAACTTGGGGTGCTCAGAGGCCCCACAATATCCATAGCTACCCTCTGAAATGGCTCCTCAATCACAGGCAAAGACATTAAAGGAGCTTTCACCATGTTTCCTGCCTTGCCTACCTTTTGGCACTGCTCACAAGTCCTGCAGTACCCTTTTACATCTCTGGAAATCCCAGGCCAATAGAAGTTCTGCATAATACATTCCTTCATACGTTTTATGCCCATATGACCTGCAAAGGGAATATCATGGGCTATGGCTAGAAGTGCAAGACTGTAGGCTCTGGGCACCACCAACTGCTGTATGCTCTCACCCTCTAGCCCCCCCCTCAGGGATCCACTCTCTATACAGTAACCCTTTGCCCCAGTATACAGATTCCCCCTTCTCTTGAGAATTAGGTGCCTCACTAGCTACCTCTCTCAGGCCTTGTAATGTAGGGTCTGAAAGCTGAGCATGTCTCAACTCTCTCTTTGTAACCCTTCCCAGCTCCCATTCCACAGGAAGTCTGGCATCCTCTGACAGCGCTGCCTCACTGTCATCCTGGGTACTAATACTCACCTCTGCTCTTGCACTCACTCTGTCCAAGGGAACATCAGTACCTACCAGCAGCTGTGGCTCACCTTTAGTCTCACTGCTACAAGGTAGCTCCCTCCATGAACTATGCACCTCACCAGTCCTGGCTGCAAGTGTGTGGTCTGTCTGGGTCTTCCCCAGGCTAGCAGACCCATATGCTTGCCTCCAAGCCTGACTGCATGTAACTGCATGAAGACATAGTACTGCATTACCAAAATCATTCCCTATCAGGACATCTGCAGGGTGGTAGTTTGGTACCCTTGTTGTCTCAAGACAACCTACTATTGGCATTTTGTCATTCCCACTTACTGATTCTCCCACCTTTTCTTCCCCACCTTGCCACCGTGGACATCTAGATGCTACATGGCCCCACTGGTTGCATTTAAAACATTTAACCATAGGTACTGGATGTGTACCTGGACTAGTGGCTTCCGTTGTTACTGGCAGATTCTATTGGGGCAGTCTGGGCTGCCCACCATGGGTCCCCTTAGACCCATGAGCAGCACTGGGTGTCCATCTCCTGTGCAGGGATGCCCTGCTTGCTAGGTATAGGTCTCCCTTCTTCCCCAGTTCATCTACAGTAAGGTACAGTAAGGCATTGTCTATCAGCTAACCAGATTCTCATGTCCTGAGGCAAAGTGCTAAGGGCTTGTTCCCTCACCAAATGGTTTGCCAGCCATTCAAAAGTGGTGACCTGACATCCAGTCACCCAACTATGAAAATAAGTTCTTAGTTCAGCAACATATTCACACACACTTTCATCTGCCTTGCATCTATGCTCACAAAACGTTTTCCTATAAGCTTCAGGTGTTAACTTAAAAAATTCCAGCAAACAATTCTTTACAACATTATAATTTAAACAATCAGCATCACATAGTTTGGAAAGGACAGTTACAGCTTTACCATGGAGTAAGGGGGTCAGGAACTGTGCCCAGAGGTCCTGGTCAACATCATACTGTTTACATACTCTCTCAAACATATGAATGCATCTATAAAAATGATCCTCCTCTGTAAATTGGCTAAGACATTTACTGACCTTTGTTGCTTTAGGGGTTCAGTTACTCCCTTCCCCATTACCACCATGACTCTGGTGAAGAGTCAACATCCCCTTTTCATGTTGCCTCTGCCTCTCCTTCTCCTCAGCATCCAGGCATTGCAGTTTTTCATTTTCCTCAGTCTCTAGATACCTCAGTCTCTCTGCTGCTTCTATTTCCAAACACTTGGCCTCTAACTCAAGTCTCTTTAACTCCAGATGGATTTTTGAGTCCTCTGTAGAAAGGTTGAGCTGTCCATTCTCTTGAGTGTTGTACATCTCCACAGCCAGTCTGATCATCCTCCTGGTTGCTATTTTCTGATACAGCCGGGACCAAAACTGCAATCATGTCTACTTTAGTCAGGTTTTCACGCACCAATCATTTAGCGTGGCACATCTCAGCCAACTGGCTCCTTGTCAGCTTGCCATACTCCTCTGCTCACATGCTTGCCTATTCTCCCTGACTAATTAAGCTAACAAAAAAATAAAACAATTGTGATATGAACTCTGAATGTTCACTAGATGGCTGATTTAGAGTACAAAAACACCTTCAGTGATGACTGTACACAAGTTACAGGAATTCAATATCCGTACCACTAGAAGCCAACTAATATGTGATGTGGCTATCTCACCACTATCAACCAATTCATATTTAATATGAACATCCCACCACTGCCAAACATTTAATATGTGACACCCCTGCACTGGCCCAGTAATCAAGGAGCCCCTATCCTCACCACTAACACCAGTGAGAGATGTGCACATTGGGAGGATAACAAGTACACACACAGTAAAGTACAATTTCCCTTAAGAGCACACAGAGATTACAGTCAGTCTGGGGCTGGTTTCTCCCTCTCTTTCCAGATCCTCAATAAGACTCCCCACTGGTACAGCCATGAGGTTAAGATCTCAGCCGAGTAGTTAAGCGAAAACCTCCAGCACCCTCTCTGTCCAACCACTGCTTCATATCCCTGCCCAAGTAGTTGGCACACACACACACACACACACACACACACACACACACACACACACACACACACACACACACACACACACACACACACACACACATGCACACACACACACTTTGTAATTTGATTTATATACAAACACACAGACACTCCTGGAGAAGGCTGGCACTAGCTATGCCCCCTTCTGGCCAGAGTATAGCGTAGTATCAGCTGCCAACAACCACTCTTTATCAGCTACTATAAAGCTCTTCCCAAAGGGTGACCAACTCTACTGTGTAATGTTACTATTATCCAAATGGTAAATGTGACCAAAGTTTTAAGGCTATTTCAAGAGTTGGCCTGTACAGTGTCACCAAATACATATGCAAGTACTCTAAAAGCTTAAATATCTCTAAACAAACCAGTCACAATTAAAAGGTTTAAATATATTTGATAATAAATAGTGAAAGCACAAGACAATACTCAATAACGCAACACAGTGACAAGACAGTTCAGAATCACAGGAAATATTTTAAAACAACATTGCAGGACAGTTTCACATAAATACAGAAAACATCTAGACTGATCTTATATTCCTATCTATCTCTAAGAGAAACTATGTTCTAAATAACTTACAGACCCA